>NW_019943149.1:113720-130189 GCF_002910315.2 Salvelinus sp. IW2-2015
CAGGATACAAAGGATGCTATTTACTGTACATTCCACCCACCCTTTTGCTAGTTTTATTCATCCAGTCGTTTCTAGACCCAAACTCCCAACCTTTGCACGTTGAACAGCCCAACTTTGAATTCTGCTTGACAAGCCAGGGATTATACGTTCGCTTGTTCTTGAACTGCTAATTGCATCTGCCGAGCACTTCGTTGGTGATGCACTGCCCACCGGCTCCCCGTCTCCGTAGGCCTACTAGCTAGTGGAGGTGGTGAAGCTGAACTGGCGGAATTAGCAGAGCTGCTAGCTAACGCTTCGAAAACACCGACAGCGTCATTGCATTTTGGTACACCAAAATTACATTAATTTCAATGGAACTCTGAGTTTGCCTTGCAGCATTGCGTTGCAGAGGTAGTTGGAGTACGTTCAGTGTGGTCCCTACGTTGATTTATGGAAAGTATGCGTCAAACTGTATGCTGTAGACGGCTTGACAGAAATGGGAGCAGAAGGGAATGTTGATCTGTTGTGTACATATCCAGATGATGCTGCGTACTATTTTTACGTAGTGACGCTGTAGTGTTGATCGAAGCGTAAGGCATCAGGAACAGTTGTCCGTCGCTCCTCTCCCACGGCACTGACAGTTCTCTGTCTCGTTCTGGGTCCGATTCACCGTCTTTCTCTGGATTTTTGGACTTGATTGCCTTTTCTTATCCATTTTTTATTTATTTGTCTTCCCACGGTTCATATTCAGTAGGAGACGACTAGGCTATGTGACGTGATTACGTAGGGACATCTTCGCTAGCTGACCACCACTACCAAGACCTGTGTCAAGATCAGTTACTTAGGACACCGCGCCCTCCCCATAACCTCTATGTACAAATAAGAGAGCAGGTCTGAGATCAGTGTGGCAGGATAGGATGATTACACAGAAGGATCACCTGGCTTTTACATTATGGTCTTTCTGGGAGGTGGGAGAAATGACGAGAGGCAATTTGATTTAACGCGGATTGTTTTAATTAGAACGTCTACAGTGAAAACATTTATAAATCCACAAAGAGGTACCAGATCTGGGGAAAATAGGTGCTGGAAAAAACAGTGTCAAATCTGATGGCCAGGACAGGGACAGTAAGGATCAGACCTCCAGGCTGCTGCTAGGGGATGCAGTGACAGTAGAGATCAGACATCCAGGCTGCTGCTAGGGATACAGTGAGCAGTGACAGTAGTGATTAGACCTTGGATCACCTCTGGGTGTGGTTCCCCTGCATTACTTCTGGGTGTGGTTCCCCTGCATCACTTCTGGGTGTGGTTCCCCTGCATCACCTCTGGGTGTGGTTCCCCTGCATTACTTCTGGGTGTGGTTCCCCTGCATCACTTCTGGGTGTGGTTCCCCTGCATCACTTCTGGGTGTGGTTCCCCTGCATCACTTCTGGGTGTGGTTCCCCCTTGCATCACTTCTGGTGTGTTTTCCCCTTGCATCACTTCTGGGTGTGGTTCCCCATGCATCACTTCTGGTGTGGTTCCCCCTTGCATCACTTCTGGGTGTGGTTCCCCCTGCATCACTTCTGGTGTGGTTCCCCTGCATCACTTCTGGTGTGGTTCCCCCTGCATCACTTCTGGGTGTGGTTCCCCTTGCATCACTTCTGGTGTGGTTCCCCCTGCATCACTTCTGGGTGTGTTCCCCCTTGCATCACTTCTGGGTGTGGTTCCCCCTGCATCACTTCTGGTGTGGTTCCCCTGCATCACTCTGGGTGTGGTTCCCCCTGCATCACTTCTGGGTGTGGTTCCCCCTTGATCACTTCGGTGGTTCCCCTTGCATCACTTCTGGGTGTGGTTCCCCCTTGCATCACTTCTGGGTGTGTTCCCCTGCATACTCTGGTGTGTTCCCCTGCATCACTTCTGGGTGTGGTTCCCCTGCATCACTTCTGGGTGTGGTTCCCCCTTGCATCACTTCTGGGTGTGTTCCCCCTTGCATCACTTCTGGTGTGGTTCCCCCTTGCATCACTTCTGGGTGTGGTTCCCCCTGCATCACTTCTGGTGTGGTGTCATGTCAGTGAGCCCTGAACAGCTCGTTGAGCCTGATGCTGAACCAAGACACACACACACACACACACACACACACACACACACCACACACACACAACACACAGTAATTACCAAGAATCACAGGATTTCACAGGAATCATAAACCTGCACTTTACACATCTCTGTGTGTTGTGTTCATGTATCTCTGTGTGTGTTAGCCTGTTAGCATGTCTAAAAAAGGTTTTTCAACATGCCTGAACCAAGGTGCATTTGGTGGCAGCAAGCCTTGTAGACATGGCTAAAGAGGACACCCAGGTTAACCTCTACGGGATCGGTGCCCCTACACCAGGACGGTTGAGCTAAAGTACGCTAATGAGATTAGCATGACGTTGTAAGTAACAAGAACATTTCCCAGGACATAGACATGTCTTGTATGAGCAGAGCTTAAATTCTTGTTTATCTAAMTGCACTGTCCAATTAACAGTAGTTATTACAGTGAAATACCATGTTATTGTTTGAGGAGAGTGCACAACAAAAAAACACTTTTATCACGGCAATTGGTTTGATACATTCACCTCTGAAGGTAAATAATGTACTTACATTCASTAATCTGGCTCTGATTTGTCATCCTGAGGGTCCCAGATATAAAATGTAGCATAGTTTTGTTTGATAAATACATTTTTATATTCAAATGTAGGAACTGGGTTCTAAAGTTTGAACCCCTGCTGTCAGGAGTTAAATGGACTTGACATGGGGAGAGGCATTGTGGGAGGTTTGGAAAACTAAGGTTAGGAAAAATAAAAAATCCTTTACAAACGTGTGCTGTACTATAAAGCTAATCTGAATATGTACTTCCTAACTATCACATAGGCAGGAGGACTATATATATTATCATGTGTGTTCTGATGTAGCCTACATTGATGTATTTTATTTGAAGTTATATTCTGATTTTATTTGGATTAAATGTCAGGAATTGTGAAAAACTGAGTTTAAATGTGT
Source organism: Salvelinus sp. IW2-2015 (assembly GCF_002910315.2). Lineage (NCBI taxonomy): Eukaryota > Metazoa > Chordata > Actinopteri > Salmoniformes > Salmonidae > Salvelinus > Salvelinus sp. IW2-2015. Next base: position 116,721 of record NW_019943149.1, read on the forward strand.
TTGGCTAAGGTGAATGTAAACTTCCGACTTCATCTGTATACACCTGTTCTGAAAGGCCCCAGAGTCTGCAACACCACTAAGCAAGGGGCACCATGAAGACCAAGGAGCTCTCCAAACAGGTCAGGGACAAAGTTGTGGAGAAGTACTGATCAGGGTTGGGTTATAAAAAAAGATCAGAAACTTTGAACATCCCACCGAGCACCATTAAATCCATTATTATAAAATGGAAAGAATATGGCACCACAACAAACCTGCCAAGAGAGGGCCGCCCACCAAAACTCATGGACCAGGCAGAGGGCATTAATCAGAGAGGCAACAAAGAGACCAAAATTAACCCTGAAGGAGCTGCAAAGCTCCACAGCGGAGATTGGAGTATCTGTCCATAGGACCACTTTAAGCCGTACACTCCACAGAGCTGGGCTTTACGGAAGAGTGGCCAGAAAAAAGCTATTGCTTAAAAAAAAATAAGCAAACACGGTTTTGGTGTACTCGCCAAAGGCATGTGGGAGAATCCCGGGTGGCGTAGTGTCTAGGGGCACTGAGCCTGGTCAGCCCAGGCTCCTGTCGCAGCCGGGAGGTCATGGGGCGACGCACAATTTAAATGTCTTGGAATGGCTAGTCAAAGCCCGAGACCTCAATCCACATTGAGAATCTGTGGTAGGACTTAAAGATTTGCTGTAACACCAGCGAAAACCCATTTTCCCCCCCCCAAACCCCCTTGAAAAGGGAAGGCTGGAAGAAAAGCAGTTTTATTTTTGCCTTGAAGAATGTGCAAAATCCCAGTGAGGATTAGATGTGCCAATGCTTATAGAAGGACATACCTCAAGAGACTTGCAGCTGAAATTGCTGCAAAGGTGGCTCTACAAGTAATTTTTTTTTAAACATTGGTGGGGGGGTGAATAGTTATGCAGGCTCAAATTTTTTGGTCTTGTTTGTGTCACAAATAAAAAAATATTTTACTCTTCAAAGTGGTAGGCATGCTTTTGCTGTCAATCAACATGATACCAACTCACCCCCCAAAAAAATATATTTTATATAATTCCAGTGTTGTAACGGGCAACAAAAAGGAAAAAAAAAAGCCAAGGAGGGTGAATACTTTTGCAGCCAGCTGTTGACATATGGTGGAACATCTGCAGTCGGCTAAAGGAGTTGCATAAGACATGAAGTCTAGAAACTTTAGGCCTCTAATACATGTGCCGACTTGTTGGTTAACTGTCCCGTCAGCTATACTTCAAGATATGTGGGTTTTACTGGCATGAACGCTCCTAACCTGCTGGAATATAATCAGCACCTATGGAGTGCTGTCCGTTTCACCACCATAGATATCAAACAGCCATGTAGTCTGTCCGTTTCACTGCTACGTTGTGTTTGACCATTTTTCTCAATGTGTTCCGGTACCTCGGAGCCCCCCCCCTGATAAACCCCCCTTCTCACACTTACTGTGCGTTCCAGGACCTCCCAATTTACAAAATGCAGCACTGCTGGTCATCCTGCACAGTGCCAACCATAACCCCCCCTGGGGCCGGTTAGTTACCCAGCTAGAAGGCCGCGGACCTAATCCCCAACCCTCCCTCCTGTCAGTGTGTTTGTGTGACCTCTGACCATCGCAAGAGGAAACAGGAAGTGGCTTAGCGGTATGTTAGAGGAGATAACTAGAGGTGCAACCTCGCTGGGTGACTGGCAGGGGGATGTCAGGGATGTTACTCAGGGATACAACACACTTCCCCTCCAGGTGCACTGTGCTAACCCCGACTACAACCCAGAATAATTAACACAGAGGAAATCGTATATAATTCATTCATTAAATCGTCAGTTTGTCAAAAGTTAAAATCACTACTCCACTATTTTCGGGCGAGCTGCATACGACAAAAAAGTTGACATTGTGAAGAATCTTTTTTTTAACAGTCAATCGCTGTTCATCATTTGTCAGATGACTCCTATTTAAAAACCATTGGCTCAATCTGTAATTTTCAGACACAAAATCTGTGTTGCAGTACTCAGAAGGTTGAAAGCTGAAGACCAAAGAAATAAGACAAGATAAAGGTGTTTGATTTGGTTCATTGTTTATTGTCAATGACACCCCCCCCCTCAAAAAAAATTGCCTTTCTGATTACAATAAAATCAGTCCTTCATTTAATCCGATGAGTACAGATTGATTGAGATATGTAAATGTCGAGTATTCATATTTCAAGATTAGGAAAAAATATATATAGAATGATCGCAAAGAAGTCAAAACAAAAAGTACTGTGATGAAATAAACTTTTTTTTTTTTTTAAAGCTATATTGAACCGATTAAAAATAGAGATTACATAAAAAGGTGAGAAGGCATAACATAAGTCCCCGATGAGAAAGCAGGGTGATTTAAAGACGCAGTGTAATTATGGCACATATCAATATCTACAGTGACTCTTAAAACAAAGGAGGAAACATCCACTAAAAAATGGACAACGGGCCCCATTTTGTCAAAAGAGCAACTTAAAAAAGATCAACTATGCAGAAATCGCTCTGCCATTTCCTGGTTTCTAAAACTCTAGTAGTTTGCCTAATTTCAGTTTCTGTGACAAAACAAGGGAGTATAGTGTAGAGAATCATTGTACCATCTAAACCGCTGTGAAATATACCTCCCATCACCAAACATATTGTTGTTTCAGCTTGTTGAAACTGGTGTACAAAAACCGAAAGCAAAAAACGCAAAAAAAAAACACAAATTTAAGCATAGAAATAACACACATCTACCACTTTTTAGACTTGTTTAAGTAGAATGAAATATCTATAACTCACATTTCTGTGTGAATTTGGCCACCCCCCAAAAAAAGTACATATACCCACTAAAGCAGAATTTATTACAATATATTTCTACTGCACCTTTATAAATGAGACCACGTTATGAGTCCCATGATGCATCATGCTGATAAAGAGGGTCCTGGTGATGAGACATTTACTATAGCAACTGTTCCATTGCAAAACCCTTTGGAAGTAAACGCCTCACAGAGGAATGAAAGGAAGTGATATGGAGCGTTTTGGTGATTTAAGACTTGGGAAGCTCAGACAGTAGACACTTTGGGAAAAACAATTACATCAACTGGCAAATCAAAGAGTCAAGGATCAGAGAAACCCATCTCAAAGACACCAGTCAGGACCAAGGGGAGCGTGTGTGAGGCATAAACATCCCACAACCACCGAAGACGTGTGTCTGGCCCACAATTTACTTAACACACGTGGCTCCAACACATCTCATACGCACGACCAAAGGAACAACTTTCACGTCCTCGTTGGCGTTCCAGAGGGGACCTTCGATGAACATCCATATTAACAATTTAATACAATGCATCGAGCCATACTGGCGACTTCGGGGCGCATTCGGTTACATGTCTGCGGGAGGGACTGGGCAAGACATCTGGGCATTCGGGGTGGGTGTGACATAACAACATACTATCAGCACAGTTTGCTTTAAAAGTATATAGGACAATAGAATCTGCACAACGCCAAGCGGCTCCCACAAACAACCACAGTGTCTCCAATACAACACACAGCTGGTCGTACCAACGGGAAAACCACTTCATCGCAGGCTGCACCTGGGAGCGACACAGCGAAGGGAGCTCCCACTAGAGGACTCCAGGATTCGCCGGGTTCCCCTAGTTATACAACCTCACAGCTGGCTTTCTCGGGTACATAAGACAGATAGCGGTCTCCGGGGCGCCATTACGAAGGCTACAGAGCAGGTATAGACGGACTACTATTAAGGCCAGGACATGCGGCTCCTCCACAGTGGATATAACCACTGTAGGCGACAATGTGTTACACTGGTAGGACTTTTACGACAGCGTCACCTCGTTCTCCGCTGTCTCACAACAACCCCAGCTTCTGCGGTTCGCGAACATGACTGTACGGGGGATACGCATGGGTGTGTTCACATTTATGGTCAGGAAACAACTGGACAGATGCTCCTCTATGACGCCCCAGCGGCTCCAAGACTGGAACAACCTCAGGGCTTCCCACTTAAAACCACTTTTCGGCGGCATACCGAACGCCACAGGGCTTCTCCAGGGGTAGCACTAACGGCGGACAGCAGGTATTCAGCTATAACCACTGCTGGCTTTGGGATGGATTCTGATGGTTAACAAATAACCACAGCGTGGACCCACAACACCCAGCTGCTTGCACAACAAGCGCACAGCTGTTGTGTCAACCACAAGACAGAGGCTCCCACTATTGGGCACCCAAAGCGGCTTCCAAACTACACCACGGGCATACCCACTAACAACCACTGCGGCAAATCCCCCGCCACCAAGAACTAGGGGTACCATTTAATGGACAATAAGGGATTAGCTAGCTCGACTCACGCTGGGCTCCGGACCTCTGTTAACAGATCCACACGGTGGACTTTGGCTTTCCACGGAGGCAAATCATTCATGGAGGCTCCCACTTACATTCACAGACACCCAGCTCACAAACAACCACTGCCGGCTTCCGCATAGTGTCGTTTATTTGGTGATGCCGACACTACACACCGAGAAGTCTAACAGCGGCGTTCCACAACTACATGGGCATCACTAGCGAGTTGGCTCCCGCCTACTACATACCACAGCGGCTCGCGACGACTACAGCTGATCAACGGCTAGAGCCGGCTGGACTTCATTCCACTAGGAGCGGAGTGCTCCCCATTGTTACGGAACGCACAGCGGCTTGTGACCCGACATCCAACTCACAGCTTACCTACCCCAACAAACCACAGCGACTCCCCAAGTACTACCCGAGGGGTGGCGACTAACATACCTTTCAGATTTTCGTTTGGCTTTGCGCGGGTTACGTATACCACAGGTCGTTGCGCGAGCTTGAAAACCTACCAGCGGCTCCCAGCTACAGTACTATACGGGCTGGTCTCCGCGGTACATCTCTTCAGAGGCCTATACATCAGGTCGCGCCAACCTTATTCTCAACTCAGCACTTTAGCGTGCTCCCTACTACAGCCACGATTACAGTCGCAAGGAGGCGGTCCACTACAGGAAACAATAAAGCGGATAACCCACAACAACCAGGGCAGTAGTCATCCCACTTACATCGGCATCCACAACGCTCGTGCTCCGCACTACATGGACCACTGCGAGCTGTCCCATTTCCACCACAGCGGCTCCACTACAACGGCACAACACGCGACTGCGCTCTTTTTTCTCTATCCCACTACACTTAACCACTAGCGTGTCTCCCTCGGACAATTCAATTCCATAGCTCTTACCCAGTCTCAATAACCGGCTAGTGATGTTTCTCCACTACACACTTAGCGCTATCATCCGACTCCCACTACTAACACCACGCACATTGCGTTGATGGTTCTCCACACAACCACTCGTGTCTCCCCAAGGCTACAACCACAGCGGTCTCCACTACCATCACCACTTGCGGGCGGAATCAACCACAATGGCCGATGCAGTGCATCGCTCTTTACAATTGTTGTATTGACTTAGGTGCGGGCTCCGGGAGACTCACAAGCGATCCCCACTTAACACACGCGGCCTCCTCTATCCAACACACGCACAGCTTACCCCTACAAAACTCACAGCGACTTCCTCACCTTACACGTAGGGTCGGCGGGACGATCGGCTTCCACTACAAAGGATACCAAAGCTTGGATTGTTCCAGGAACAGCGGCTCCACTCTACCCCAGGGCTCCTCCCACAACATACCAATGTGGTACTCGCCACAATATACCACAGCGGCTCCATCTACAAACACATGGCTCCCACTCACAAGCCACAAGCGGCTACCCACTTCTTCAACACATCACTCCAACTACAGACGTCTGGATTTCTCGTCCTAGGTGAGGGCCACAACAATTCCACAGAGTACAGGTCTCACCCAGATTGTTGCATGACAACCACATCTTCTCCCGGACAACACCTACAGAGCTCTGACAACCACAGCTCATGCCCCCACAAAACCACGTATGCAACACACAACAACCACAGATGCAACCCACAACAACCACATCTTCTCCTTGGGCACAGACTGACAGCAGCTTGCGACAAACGCACAGCCTATCTCCTACAAAAAACAATAACACCATCCCCACAAAAAGCACAGCTTCAAGCATAACTAACACCCTGCTTTCATCCGGGAGACGAATACCAACGACATCTTCTCTGTACAACAACCTCTAGCAATGTACTATCAACAGTTCCTCCAACAACAACCAAAATGTGTTCTCTCGCACTAACAACAGCTTGAGGCTCCAACCTACTCACCCAGGATATCGATGGGTTATCGCTATAAACAACAACCACAGATGCAACCCACAGCACCACATTTTTCTCTGACTGAACAACACGTACAATCACCTCCCACAACCTCACAGCTTCCCTACATCAACCAGAAGCCTTCTCTCTTGGACTACAACAACGTGTACAGCACGTGTAGGCAACGACACTACAGCTTGTCAACCACCATAACCCTTTTTGCTCCAACAACTACTGTTCCCCACCACAGTGCTTTGCGCATCCACTGACCCTCCAAGAGGCAAATGAAGGTGTACTTATTCTAGCAGTTCCGGCTGAATCGTAATTTTTGGAACCCTACAACAATGCCGAAGTCCAAGGAGTACTTCTATCTGGCTTTAAATGTCACAATGAGGTATATGTTGATCACTTAACTATCAGCAGCACGAATAATTGAAATGGACATTTCAAAACAAAACTTTGCTTGTGAGTTATTTGTACGTATTACATCATTTGGGGGTCCTTTAATTGCTTATTGTGTGCATTGATATCTTTCTACCAGTTGAATCAAAGGATACAAAGGAATATATTCCTTGTTAATCTTCCTCAGATGCATGAATCATCAGTTTCTGGTATGATTAGATTCATTATGGTTCACATTTCTACACAGCTTACTTAATTGCAGTAGAAGATTTAGTGAATTAATCACATGTTTAACCATTCTTTTAATAATACTAATTCCTACTATAACACTATAACTTTTATTGCATTTCACTCAAGTTCTATTATTTATATTTAGGTCTGGATCTGTGGGTGTGACAACAAACCTAATCTCTTTTCAACAAACCAGCTCTGTGGTCCTAGAACATTTACATAATGTAGAGGTACTCCTCTCAAGACATCCATCACCCCTCGACAGTCTTCTTGACATTGTTACTGGCAGTTATCAATGCTGGTAAGGATTAATCTAAACACGACTACGGTATTAAAAATGCGAAACCATGATGATTGGGGGGGGGGGGGGGGTGTAGAGTTGTTGGCCGATTAGCTGGCCTTTGGTATTGGGTTGACAAACAAAATTTAGTTGAGCACGTTTTTTTCAGATTTCTAGAGTAATTCTGAGGTCCAAACAAATATTTTTTTCAATACAGATCCAGAATACCACGAACTACTACTACCACCAGCCCAACATCTACACCCACAATGTCCCACACAACATCGCTTGCTGGGCTGGACGAAAACAAGGCACAGCTGCTCACAAAACAACCCACATGCATCTCCACAAAAACCGCACGGCGAGCTCTCCACAACAACCACAGGCGTGGCGTAAAACAACCCACTATGCGGCTACAACAAACAACTCCAGCTTGTTATGTTTACCTAGTTTCGAGCAGAGAACAGCCTGCTTGGCCCACTAGCAACCACCAGCGGCTCTCCACTCAAGCACATACCACAGCGTGGCATACCACAGGGATCAACCACTTGTGGCCAAGCCCACAAGACCACAGCGGCTCCACTACAGGACACCAACAGCTGCGTCTCCCACTACAACCACAGCGTTCCGGGGGCAACAACTCTACAAGCGGCTTTCCCAAACAACATACTACAGCTTAAACCCAAACAACCACAGAAGCTCGCTCCCAACCATACATAGCGACTTTCCACAACAACCACAGCGGCTCCCACATGACAATCCTACTAGTGCTGCATGTTTAGGGTGGTTACAACGGGTAATAACAGCGTCTCCCAAAAAACTCCCAGCACTGCGGCTCTAGAACTCGATACTCAAGTATATGACCACCAGCGACTCCACAACAACCACAGCGGCTTCCCACAACAAGCCACTGGGTTCCCACTACAACCACAAGCGTCTCCCACAACCACCAGGCAAAGACGCTCCCTCACTACACCCACAGCTCTCCACAACAACCACAGCGGCTCCACAGACAATCGGAGGGCTGTATCCCAATTCACAACACAGAGGCTCCACAACAACCAACGACTCCGACAAAAACCACAGCGCTTTACACTACAACCACATGCGTCTCCCATATCCATACTACCGGGACGATATGCGGTCTCGGCTTACAAACAGATCACAGCTTGACCGGCCCAATAACAATCCACACAGAAGGTCCTCAACCAACCGACGGGCGTACTTTCCCACAAAACCACAGCGGCCTGGGGGAATCGCCATTTACAACTCATGGCTTCTCCCACATACACCTTAGCAGCGGCTTCCCAGCAGCTGTGTGTTAAACCAAGGCTTGATGTTACAGACAAAACAACCACAGCGTCTCCACGAACAACCCCAGCTGCTCCACACAATATACGCACAGCTGATGTTACAAAACAACAGCGGCTCCCACTTACAACTACCAGCGGCTGCCCACTACCAACCACAAGCGAGCTCCACAACTAACCATTGGCAACCATCTTCCCACTTCAACCACAGCGGCTCCATACAAACCACAGCGGGATCCCACTAAAACCACAGGGCCTCCCGACAACAACAGCGACTCCCACAACAAGCCGGACAGCAGCTCCCACAATCAAACCATCACGTTCGACTTCCCCCTGGATTTTCTACAATCACAGCTGATGTTACACTACAGAGGCATTCAGTTTACAGCGGCTCCGCACAACAACACAGCGTTGATCCAATACAACCAGCGGCATCCACAACAACCACGAGGCGACTGGCACACAATAAGGTCACAGCGGCTTCCCACAACACACGCCATTGGGGTCTCCCACTACAACCACAGCGTTACCAAACACCCACAGCGGCTCCACTACAAACCACAACGTCTCCCACAGACAACCACAGCGGCTCCCACAGCGACAATAACAGCTCTACCGCCAATACAACCACAGAGGGCTCCCCAAACAACCAGAGCGACTCCCCACAACAACCACAAGCGGCATTCCCACAACAACCAAGCTGCTTCTCCCATAATTAACAACCACAGCGGTCCCAACCTACACACCAAAGCGGCTTCCCATACAACCACCTGCGGCTCACCTTGACAAACAACAGGCGACGTTCTACCAACAACAAGGCGGCTCCCATACAACCACAGCGGCTCACCACTACAACCACACAGCGGCTCCCACTATCAAACCATCTTCTGGGTTTGCTGGGTAGTGGGGAGATAGAGCGGCCTCTCTGAGAGGCACTAGCGGACTCAGCCACAACCACACCGCAGCTCCCAACAAGGGAACCACCAAAGCTCCCCCCACAACATCACAGCTGATGTTACCAACAACCACAGCGGCTCCCACACCACACAGCGGCTCCTACATAACAACCACAGCTGATGTTACAACACCCGACGCTTGCGGCTCCCCTTCGAGCCCCTAAGCAGCAAACACTGTACAACGACCACACCAGCTTACCACTACAACCTACATATTGCGTGTCTCCCTAGCAGGGTATTCTCACTAGCATTGGGGGCTTAACTTCAACCACAGCGGGCGCGTCCCACTAGACATAACCAGTTCGGCTCCCACGAACTTGAACAACAAGCATGGCTCCCAGCTTACCTAACCGACATGCGGTTCCCACAACACCACAGCTTATCCAATACAACACAGAGGCTTCGCACAACAAACCACAGCCGACTCCGGACAAACGAACCACAGCGGCATCCCACCTACAAACCACAGCGTCTCCAACAGAAACCACAGGCGGCTATCCAAACAACCACAGGCGGCTCCATAACAACCACCAGCTGATGTTTACCACATCCACAGCGTCTCCCCACAAACTGAACAGCTTACCCCAATACAACCACACGAGGCTTCACAACAACCACAGCGACTTCCTCCAAACAACCACAGCTGATGTATACAACACGCACAGCGCTCCACAACAACCCAGCTACCCACACCACAATCACAGCGATGTTACAAACCAACCACATGCGAATCTTCGCGCACACAACCACCGCTTATCCCAATTACAACACAGAGGCTCCCACAACAACCGACAGCGGCTCCCACAAAACTAACACTGCTTCTCACCACAACAGATAACCACAGCGGCTCCCACAAGCAACCACAGCTGATATTACAAAAACCACAGCGTCCTCCACAACAACCACATCGACTCCTACAACAAATCACAGCTGATGTTTACATAAACCACAGCGACTCCCACAACAAACCACCACTTAATCACCTAGCACACCATACAGACTCCCACAACAACCAAGGCGACTCCCACAAACAACGCACAGCGGCTGCCCAACAACAACCACGTGCGTCTCTTCATCACTTACAGAACCACAGCGTCTCCCACAATTCAACCACAGTGGATGCTTCTCTGTTTCGGTGTTAGGGTGGGTGATACGGCCACTAAATACCTATGGAGCGTTCTGGCTCACACACAAGTTCAGGCTATTGTCAACCACAGCGGCTCCCACAACATATCATCAGCTTACGGCGACCACACTAACACAGAGGGTCCCACAGAAAAAACCACACTCTGATCTCCGGCACGATTACAACTCAAGCGGGCTACCCCACAACACCACTCGCTTTCATCCCACAAACAACCACAGCCGGCTCATTCTCTCGCTTGTTTGTTACAACGTCAGCGGCTCCATCTAACGGGGAACCGACAGCCTGCTTCCGGAGGGCAACAACAGCGAACTCCACAACAACACAAGCAGTCCACAACAACCCAGCGAGGGCTTTCCGCAAATACGGAATCTACTGATGCCAGGTGATGTTACACAACCAGGGAGCAGGCTCCCCACACAAAACCAACAGCGGTTTAGATTAATCATAGCGACAAATCTGGTTCTATCTTCTCGGTTTCGTAGTGGATAGCTTGATCGTTTGACATGGTCTTCTGTTTGTCGTAGGGATAGTTGCTTTTCTAGGTAAGCTGTATTTTGTTTTCCCTGGTAGTGGGATAGCTTGATGTTCAGGAACTATGTCTATCTTCTGTTTCTGGTAGTGGGTAGCTTGATGTTCAGGACACTGGTCTATCTTCTGTTTCTGTAGTGGGATAGCTTGATGTTCAGGACATCTGTGCTATCTTCTGTTTCTGTAGTGGGATAGCTTGATGTTCAGGACACTGGTTCTCATTTTCTGTTTCTGTAGTGGGATAGCTTGATGTTCAGGAGGCACTGGTCTATCTTCTCGCTTTTCTCTGTAGTGGGATAGCTTGATGTTCAGGACATTGATCACTGGTTTCAGTATAAATTCTTCTGTTTCTTGCCCTTTAAATTGTTTGTTCAGAGTCTCTGCTACCGTCGTACGACGGCAAGCGGTCCCGGAGGACCAAGAGGCTTCTAAACAGCTTCTACCCCAAGCCATAAGACTCCTGAACATCTAATCAAATGGCTACCCAGACTAATTGCATTGCCCCCCCCCTACCCCTTTTTACACCGCTGCTACTCTCTGTTGTTATCTATGCATAGTCACTTTAAAATAACTTACCTACATGAACATATTTGACTCTGTACCGGTACCCCCCTGTATATAGTCTCACTATTGTTATTTACTGCTGCTCTTTAATCTTTGTTAGTTTCATTTTTTATTCGTAGCTGTAATTATTATTTTTTCAACACAATTGTTGATTTAAGGGCTTGTAAGTAAAGCATTTCACTGTTCGGTGCGCTTGTGACTAAATTTGATTAGACGGCTTGATGTACAGACACACCCCTGGACAGGACACTAGTCTGTTTATTCTAGAACAGGATATGTATTGTGGTATTTATTTACTAATATCTATCCCTCCTCTAGGTAGGAGTGGGCAGCAAGGCCAAGTGGGACCTGGGTGTGGCCTCGGAGAGGGTTGACCGGCAGGCCCGGGTCAAGCTGAGTCCTGAGAGCGGTTACTGGACCCTACGACTGAGAGAGGGAGACCAGTACTCTGCAGGCACACAGCCCTGGACACGGCTTCAGGTGGATCCTCTGCACTACACTAGTGACACTTCAGGGTTTAGTGAAACTCAAGTGTGGACTCTTCTTTGGCTGTCCTCACTGGAGAACCGTTTTGGGTTCCATTTAGAACCCCTTCCGTAGGGGTCTACATGGGAATCCAAGGGGTTCTACATGGAATCCAAAGGGGTTCTACATGGAATCCAAAGGGGTTCTACATGGAATCCAAAGGGTTCTACATGGAATCCAAAGGGGTCACATGGATCTCAAAGGGTTCTACATGGATTTTCAAAGGGGTTCTACATGGATTCTTCAAAGGGGTTCTACATGGAATCCAAAGGGGTTCTACATGGAATCCAAAGGGGTTCTACATGGATTCTTCAAAGGGGTTCTACATGGATTCTTCAAAGGGGTTCTACATGGATTCTTCAAAGGGTTCTACATGGATTCTTCAAAGGGTTCTCCCGTGGGGGCAGCCAAGAACTGTTTTTGGAACTCTTTTTTCTTCCTAAGAGTATGTGAGACCGTAGAGTATTGGACCTGGTGACTCTTTAAAAACATTGATCCAGTACTGCTTCACCTGATAACACTTGTTTCTCTCTCTCCCCTCCATGTTGTGTCCTGCAGGTCGGGTGGTCTCCCCAGAGGATAGGGGTGTTCCTGGACTGTGATGAGAGGAAGGTGTCCTTCTATAACGCTGATGACATGAGTCTCCTGTACTCTTTTAGTAACGGCCCCAGAGGCAGAGTTCTGCCGTTCTTTAGCCCCTGTGTCAATGATACGAACCAGAAACCACAGCCCATACAGCTGCTGCACTATCCTCCTGTTGACCTGACCTGTTAGGACAGGTGTGTCAATGATACGAACCAGAAGCCACAGCCCATACAGCTGCTGCACTATCCTCCTGTTGACCTGACCTGTTAGGACAGGTGTGTCAATGATACGAACCAGAAACCACAGCCCATACAGCTGCTGACTATCTCCTGTTGACCTGACTGTTAGGACAGGTGTGTCAATGCTACTAACCAGAAGCCACAGCCCATACAGCTGCTGCACTATCCTCCTGTTGACCTGTTAGGACAGGTGTTTAATGATACGAACCAGAAGCCACAGCCCATACAGCTGCTGCACTATCCTCCTGTTGACCTGACCTGTTAGGACAGTGTTTTTAATGATACTGAACAGAAGCCACAGCCCATCAGCTGCTGCACTATCCCGCGTTGACCTGTTAGGACAGGTGTCTGAAAAAGGTGTCTGAATAAAGGGGTCTGAATAACAGGTGTGTGAATAGCAGGTGTATCAGACTGGTGTATCAATGACTACAGTCAGAAACCATATCCATATATGCTCCGACAAGAGCTC
>NW_019943149.1:130214-137522 GCF_002910315.2 Salvelinus sp. IW2-2015
GCTCACGGCTGGCTAGTACAGGATAGCATGCCCCACGGCTGGCCTTAGTTACGGATGCATGGCCCCACGGCTGGCCTAGTTACAGGATGCATGCCCACGCTGGCCTAGTTACAGGATGCATGGCCCACGGCTGGCCTAGTTACAGAGTGCATGCCCCACGGCTGGCCTAGTTACAGGATGCATGGCCCCACGGCTGGCCTAGTTACAGGATGCGTGCCAAAATGGCCCACGGCTGGCCTAGTTACAGGATGCGGTGCCAAATGGCCCCACGGCTGGCCTAGTTACGTGCATGGCCCCACGGCTGGCCTAGTTACGTGCGGTCAATGGGCCCACGGCTGGCTAGTTACAGGATGCGTGCCAAATGGCCCCACGGCTGGCCTGTTTACAGGATGCATGGCCCCACGGCTGGCCTAGTTAAGGATGGCCCCACGGCTGGCCTAGTTACAGGATGCGTGTCAAATGGCCCCACGGCTGGCCTAGTTACAGGATGCGTGCCAAATGGCCCACGGCTGGCCTAGTTACAGGATGCGTGTCAAATGGCCCCACGGCTGGCCTAGTTACAGGACGTGCAAATGGCCCACGGCTGGCCTAGTTACAGGATGCGTGCAAATGGCCCACGGCTGGCCTAGTTACAGGATGCGTGCAAATGGCCCCACGGCTGGCCTAGTTACAGGATGCGTGCCAAATGGCCCCACGGCTGGCCTAGTTACAGGATGCGTGCCAAATGGGCCACGGCTGGCCTAGTTACAGGATGCGTGCAAATGGCCCCACGGCTGGCCTAGTTACAGGATGCGTGCCAAATGGCCCCACGGCTGGCTAGTTACAGGATGCGTGCCAAATGGCCCCACGGCTGCCTAGTTACAGGATGCGTGCCAAATGGCCCACGGCTGGCCTAGTTACAGGATGCGTGCCAAATGGCCCACGGCTGGCCTAGTTACAGGATGCGTGTCAAATGGCCCAGGCTGGCCTAGTTACAGGATGCGTGTCAAATGGCCCACGGCTGTGTTTACAGGATGCGTGCAAATGGCCCAGGTGGCTAGTTACAGATGCGTCCAAATGGCCCCACGGCTGGCTAGTTACAGGATGCGTGCCAAATGGCCACGGCTGGCCTAGTTACAGGATGCGTGCAAATGGCCCACGGCTGGCCTAGTTACGGATGCGTGCAAATGGCCCACGGCTGGCCTAGTTACAGGATGCGTGCCAAATGGCCCACGGCTGGCCTAGTTACAGGATGCGTGCCAAATGGCCCACGGCTGGCCTAGTTACAGGATGCGTGCCAAATGGCCCCACGGCTGGCCTAGTTACAGGATGCGTTGCCAAATGGCCCCACGGCTGGCTAGTTACAGGATGCGTGTCAAATGGCCCCACGGCTGGCCTAGTTTACAGGATGCGTGCAAATGGCCCACGGCTGGCCTAGTTACAGGATGCGTGTCAAATGGACACCACGGCTGGCCTAGTTACAGGATGCGTGTTCAAATGGCCCCACGCTGGCCTAGTTACAGGATGCGTGCAAATGGCCCACGGCTGGCCTAGTTACAGGATGCGTGCCAAATGGCCCCACGGCTGGCCTAGTTACAGGATGCGTGCCAAATGGCCCCACGGCTGGCCTAGTTACAGGATGCTGCCAAATGGCTCCCACGGCTGGCCTAGTACAGGATGCGTGCCAAATGGCTCCCACGGCTGGCCTAGTTACAGGATGCGTGTCAAATGGACACCACGGCTGGCCTGCACGCATCCTGTAACTAGGCCAGCCGTGGGGCCATGCATCCTGTAACTAGGCCAGCCGTGGGGGGGTCTTACCAGGTTTGAGAGACTTGAACATCTTCCTCCACGTAATGTATTGTAGCGGTGCCATGTATCTACTGCTGAAGCCATTCAAGTCTAGCTCTGGTCCTGGTTCCACGTCTATTGGAGGCCTGGTGAAGAAAGAAAACATGCTCTCTTTACATTCTGTTAAATTGCTTTGTGAAAACTGCTGATTTAAAAAAAAAGGCAACATAAAATACATGTGATTGATGGACATTTCTATTAAATGCCTCACAAATTGCACCCTATTTCCTACGTAGTGCACTACTTTTGACCGGAGCCTATTCTCTTAATTAGTGCACTAGTTTTGTATGAGCAACGGTCAAACGGAGGGCACTATAAAGCCTTTGTGCTCTTTGAGTCACAAATCTTTATTTTTATTACATTGTTTGAAAACAAACATGTTAGTTAGTGAAGAGGTTCAACACTGTTGGCCATGACATCAGAGGGGGAGGAGTCCGAGAATCACTCACCGTAGCTGTGGAAACTGCAGAGAGAGAGAGAGAAGAAGAAATCAGGGTGAGATATTAGCTACTAATTCAAGGTGTAAAAAAAAAGAAAAAAAAAGGATATATTCAGATCCAAAACCCTACTGCAGGGACTGCTGCCCTTAGACTAGTGGAAATCTGTACTGTGGTCTGATGTGTCTAAATTTGATATTTTTGGTTCCAACCACTGTGTCTTTGTGAGACGCAGAGTAGGTGAACGGATGATCTATGCATGTGTATTTCCCACCGTGAAGCATGGAGGAGGAGGTGTGATGGAGTGGTGGTGCTTTGCTGGTGACTTCTAAATAAATCCAGACATTCAAGTCACACTTAACCAGCATTGCTACCACAGCATTCTGCAGTGATATGCCATACCATTTGGTTTGGCCTTAGTGGGACTATCATTCATTTTTTTCAACAGGACAATGACCCAACACCTCCAGGCTGTGTAAGGGCTATTTTACCAAGAAGGAGAGTGATGAGTGCTGCATCAGATGACCTGGCATCCACAAATCACCAAACTTACACCCAATTGAGATGGTTTGGGATTAGTCGGMCCGCAGAGTGAAGGAAAAGCAGCCAAAAAKTACTCGGCATATGTGGGAACTCTTTCAARACTGTTGGAAAAGCATTCCAGGTGAAGCTGGTTGAGAGAATACCAAGAATGTGCAAAGCTGTCATCAAGGCAAAGGGTGGCTATTCCTTTTCTATTAGTCACATATACTCCTACTTGGGATTTCTATAAGCCCTGAAGAACTCTTCAATACCTCTACTAGTCCAGTCTGGTACGTGGTGGTAGCAGCCTCATGCAGGAGTCTCATACTGTGATCCAGCTGACTGACAGCCTCTCTGACGGCCGCCATGTGGCGCTGCAGCTGTTCCAGAGCCGCCTCCTGCTCCCTCCGCAGCCGTTCCAACACACACGCCTCCTCCTCCGCAAGGAAGGCCTGCATCGCCTGGAACTCCCCCTGGATACGCAGCTGCAGCTCATAGCCAATTCTCTACAGACAGAGGGGAGAGATGAGTCACTTAGAAATGTTCTTGTTTTTAAAAGAGAAGCAATTTTTTTTGTCCATTAAAATCCCAAATTGATCAGAAATACATTGTAGACATAGTTGATGTTGTAAATGACTATTGTAGCTGGAAACGGCTGATGTTTAATGGAATATCTACATAGGTGTACAGAGGCCCATTATCAGCAACCATCACTCCTGTGTTCCAATGGGACGTTGTGTTAGCTAATCCAAGTTTATCATTTTAAAAGGCCAATTGATCATTAGAAACCCCTTTTGCAATTGTTAGCACAGCTGAAAACTGTTGCTCTGATTAAAGAAGCAATAAAAACTGGCCTTCATCAGACTAGTTGAGTATCTGGAGCATCAGCATTTGTGGGTTCGATTACAGGCTCAAAATGGCCAGAAACAAAGACCTTTCTTCTGAAACTTGTCAGTCTATTCTTGTTCTGAGAAATTAAGGCTATTCCATGAGAGAAATTGCCAATAAACTAAAGATCTCGTACAACACTGTGTACTACTCCCTTCACAGATAGTTAACTGTAGCTATAAAACGAAATAGTCGGACAGTCTTATATATATTACACCACACACACACAAGCTCCAGTAATTTATTGGGTAAACGGACAACATTTCGGCATCACTGTACCTTCTTCAGACCCTGAAGTCAGTGATGCTGAAACATTGTTGGTTTATCCAATAATAACTGAGTTTGTATTATATTAGTGATTCACTTCTAACCTTCCTTGACTTTCACTAAAGATTTGGTTCAGCCTTGTACGTGTGCAGTAACAGCCTTGTACGTGTGCAGTACAGCTTGTACGTGTCGTAACAGCCTTGTAGGTTGCAGTAACAGCCTTGTACCGTGTGCAGTACAGCTTGTACCGTGTGCAGTAACAGCCTTGTACCGTGTGCATGCAGTAACAGCCTTGTACGTGTGCAGTAACAGCCTTGTACCGTGTGCAGTAACAGCCTTGTACGTGTGCAGTAACGCTTGTCCGGTGCAGTAACAGCTTGTCCGTGTGCAGTAACAGCCTTGTACCGTGTGCAGTAACAGCTTGTACCGTGTGCAGTAACAGCCTTGTACCGTGTGCAGTAACAGCCTTGTACGGTGTGCGTAACAGCCTTGTACCGTGTGCAGTAACAGCCTTGTACCGTGTGCAGTAACAGCCTTGTACGGGTGTGCAGTAACAGCCTTGTACCGTGTGCAGTAACAGCCTTGTACGTGTGGCAGTAACACCTTGTACGTGTGCAGTAACAGCCTTGTACCGTGTGCAGTAACAGCCTTGTACCGTGTGCAGTAACAGCCTTGTACGTGTGCGTAACAGCTTGTACCGTGTGCAGTAACAGCTTGTACCGTGTGCAGTAACAGCCTTGTACCGTGTGCAGTAACAGCCTTGTACCGTGTGAGTAACAGCTTGTACGTGTGCGGTAACGCTTGTACCGTGTGCGGTAAACAGCCTTGTACCGTGTGCGTAAAGCCTTGTACGTGTGCGGTAACAGCCTTGTACCGTGTGCGGTAACAGCCTTGTACGTGTGGGTAACAGCTTGTACGTCGGTAACTGCGGTCGTAACAGCCTTGTACCGTGTGCGGTAACAGCCTTGTACCGTGTGCGTAACAGCCTTGTACCGTGTGCGGTAACAGCCTTGTACGTGTGCGGTAACAGCCTTGTACGGTGTGGGGTAACAGCCTTGTACCGTGTTGCGGTAACAGCCTTGTACCGTGTGCGGTAAAGCTTGTCCGTGTCGGTAACAGCCTTGTCCGTGTGGTAACAGCCTTGTGCAGTAACAGCCTTGTACCGTGTGCAGTAACAGCCTTGTACCGTGTGCAGTAACAGCCTTGTACCGTAACAGCCTTGCGGATGATTCAGGGATTCTGTTTGAAACCTTTAACGAATAGCAACTTCAAGTCACCATTTGGTCATCAATGTAAACTGAACTGAAAGTGACCTTTGGAGTTAAAGAAGTGGGGGAAATGGCTTCTCGTGTCTCTCTCTTACTCTTTCCTCATCTCGCTCTCTCCCCCCCTCCTCCCTGTCTCTCAATTCAATTAAGAGGGTTTATTGGTATGGGAAATGTATGTTAACTTGCCAAAGCAATTGAAGTAGATGATAAACTAAAGTCAAATAAAAACATTTACAAGTAAACATTACACTCACAGAAGTTACAAAATAATAAAGACATTTCATATGTGTGTATATACAGTGGAACTGTAACCACCCGTTTTCTCTCTCGTCTGTTTCTCCTGTCTCTCTCGCTCTGTTTTCCCTGTCTCCTTCTCGCTTGTTTCTCCGCTGTCTCTCTCTCGCTCTGTTTTCCTGTCTCTCTCTCGCTCTGTTTCTCCCTGTCTCTCTCTCGCTCTGTGTTTCTCCCTGTCTCTCTTCGCTCTGTTCTCCCTGTTCTCTCTCGCTCTGTTCTCCCTGTCTCTTCTCTCGCTCTGTTTCTCCTGTCTCTCTCTCGCTCTGTTTCTCTCCTGTCTGGCTGCTGTTGAGGTAGTGAAGGCACGTTGTTCACCAAGCAGCACAGTTGAATCTAACTGACAATAATTCACTCTAGGGCTCATCCCAAATGACCTATACCCTTTATAGTGCACTTCTTTTGACCTGGGCGTAGAGACTAATATAGGGAATAGGGTGCCATTTGAACACATGGTCTCAAACCAAAGGTCAGTTTTCTTTATGTTCCCTGATATCAGGGATGGGCAACTGGCAGCCCTGTAGGTCTGTGTTTTCTCTTATGTCAGTCACAGTAACTCAATTAACCCATGTTATTTTCCAATAGTCGCGTCCGGAACAGAACCATCATTATTTTTGAACTGATTCGACCCCCCCCAACCCACCAAAGTAACTGTTTATATATTTATTTTTACTCTTTGAAATATATTATATTTTTTATTATTTTTAAACTTTTTAACTCGACATTAATGACTTCACCAAACAATGTTAATGCAGCAGCTATAGTTAGTGGTTCCGGGAGTGGAATGAGACGGACATTTTGCTAAAATGTTTTCCTCGCAAGGAGAGGGCCCCAAAAGGCTAGGGTTGGCTGTGACTGCATGTGTGGGTACGGATGTGGGTACGTGGAGATTTTGTGGTCCCTGTCCCCATCAGTTGCCCATCCTTGTTCTATATTCTTCCAATTAAGACACAGGAACCCGTAAACACTTTCCTCATGAACGTGTTTCTTTGAAGTAGCCTAACGTTTTGACCACATGCTTTTGTTGTTGTCAGAAACAACAGAAGGATTCGTTGGAGGCCCACAGACAGAGACGAGAGGATTTCATCACTGTTCTAAACCGGAAAGGACAAGATGGAGAGCATCAAGGTAAAGACCAATGTGTGTGTGTGTGTGTGTTATATGCAGAGGTGAGGAACACATGGAGTCTATAAAGGTATAGTAGGACATCCATCAACATTAAGCCTGTCTCTTGTCAGCACAAGTTAAAACAAATAGTTGGACAAGAAGATTATAGATTTAAGTTGTTTATTTTTTTATTTTTTTTATCATTAGTGTCTAGATTGAGAAACAGACGCCTCACAAGTCCTCAACTAGCAGCTTCATTAAATAGTACCCACAAACACCAGTCTCAACGTCAACAGTGAAGAGGCGACTCCGGATGCTGGCCTTCTAGGCAGAGTTCCTCTGTCCAGTCTCAACGTCAACAGTGAAGAGGCGACTCCGGGATGCTGGCCTTCTAGGCAGAGTTCCTCTGTCCAGTGTCTGTGTCTTTTGTCCATCTTAATATTTTCTTTCAAGTTGGCCAGTCTTGAGATATGGCTTTTTCTTTGCAACTCTGCCTAGAAGGCCAGCATCCCGGAGTCGCCTGTTCATGACGTTGAGACTGGTGTTTTGTGGGTACTATTTAATGAAGCTGCCAGTTGAGGACTTGTGAGGCGTCTGTTTCTCAATCTAGACACTCTAATGTACTTGTCCTTTTTCTCATTTGTGCACCGGGGCTCCACTACTCTTTCTATTCTGGTTAGAGCAAGTTTGGCATCTGA
>NW_019943149.1:137547-143842 GCF_002910315.2 Salvelinus sp. IW2-2015
TCGCACAAGTTAAAAACCAAATACTTTGACAAGACAGATATATAGATTTTAGTTTGTTAAAAAAAATATTTAAAAAATCATAGTGTCTAGATTCAGAAACAGACGCCTCACAATCCTCAACTAGCAGCTTCATTAAATAGTACCTCAACAAAACACCAGTCTCAACGTCAACAGTGAAGAGGCCGACTCCGGGAGTGCTGGCCTTCTAGAGCGATCTGGTCCATTTTGAGCCTGTAATCGAACCCACAAATGCTGATCTCCAGATACTCAACTAGTCTAAGAAGGCCAGTTTTATTGCTTCTTTAATTAGCAACAGTTTTCAGCTTGCTAACAATTGAAAAGGTTTTCTAATGATCAATTGCCTTTTAAAATGATAAACTTGGATTAGCAACACAACGTCCATTGGAACACAGGAGTGATGGTTGCTGATAATGGGCCTCTGTAGATATTCCATTAAAATCAGCCGTTCAGCTACAATAGTCATTTACACATAACATGTCAACACTGTATTTCTGAAATTGTTTAATGGACAATGCTGACATCATGTCCCTTACTAAAATTTTAGCCGACACAACAAATTTCTTCAAACATGTTAGATATGCTATTTTCCTGTTATCAATTTGCGTGATTTTATGCTGTCAAACCATCATTGACTCATCTTCTCCCCTCTGTCTGTAGAGAATTGGCTATGAGCTGCAGCTGCGTATCCAGGGGAGTTCCAGGCGATGCAGGCCTTCCTTGCGGAGGAGGAGGCGTGTGTGTTGGAACGGCTGCGGAGGGAGCAGGAGGCGCTCTGGAACAGCTGCAGCGCCACATGGCGGCCGTCAGAGAGGCTGTCAGTCAGCTGGATCACAGTATGAGACTCCTGCATGAGGCTGCTACCACCACTACCAGACTGGACTAGTAGAGTATTGAAGAGTTCTTCAGGGCTTATAGAAATCCCAAGTAGGAGTATATGTGACTAATAGAAAAGGAATAGCCACCCTTTGCCTTGATGACAGCTTTGCACATTCTTGGTATTCTCTCAACCAGCTTCACCTGGAATGCTTTTCCAACAGTTTTGAAAGAGTTCCCACATATGCCGAGTATTTTGGCTGCTTTTCCTTCACTCTGCGCCGACTAATCCCAAACCATCTCAATTGGGTGTAAGTTTGGTGATTTGTGGATGCCAGGTCATCTGATGCAGCACTCATCACTCTCCTTCTTGGTAAAATAGCCCTTACACAGCCTGGAGGTGTTGGGTCATTGTCCTGTTGAAAAAAATGAATGATAGTCCCACTAAGCCAAACCAGATGGTATGGCATATCACTGCAGAATGCTGGTAGCAATGCTGGTTAAGTGTGACTTGAATTCTGGATTTATTTAGAAGTCACCAGCAAAGCACCACCACTCCATCACACCTCCTCCTCCATGCTTCACGGTGGGAAATACACATGCATAGATCATCCGTTCACCTACTCTGCGTCTCACAAAGACACAGTGTTGGAACCAAAAATATCAAATTTAGACACATCAGACCACAGTACAGATTTCCACTAGTCTAAGGGCAGCAGTCCCTGCAGTAGGTTTTGGATCTGAATATATCCTTTTTTTTTTTTTTTTTTTTACACCTTGAATTAGTAGCTAATATCTCACCCTGATTTCTTTCTCTCTCTTCTCTCTGCAGTTTCCACAGCTACGGTGAGTGATTCTCGGACTCCTCCCCCTCTGAGTCATGGCCAACAGTGTTGAACCTCTTCACTAACTAACATGTTTGTTTTCAACAATGTAATAAAAATAAAGATTTGTGACTAAAGAGCACAAAGGCTTTATAGTGCCCTCCGTTTGACCGTTGCTCATACAAAACTAGTGCACTAATTAAGAGAATAGGCTCCGGTCAAAAGTAGTGCACTACGTAGGAAATAGGGTGCAATTTGTGAGGCATTTAATAGAAATGTCCATCAATCACATGTATTTTATGTTGCCTTTTTTTTAAATCAGCAGGTTCACAAAGCAATTTAACAGAATGTAAAGAGAGCATGTTTTCTTTCTTCACCAGGCCTCCAATAGACGTGGAACCAGGACCAGAGCTAGACTTGAATGGCTTCAGCAGTAGATACATGGCACCGCTACAATACATTACGTGGAGAAGATGTTCAAGTCTCTCAAACCTGGTAAGACCCCCCCACGGCTGGCCTAGTTACAGGATGGCATGGCCCACGGCTGGCCTAGTTTACAGGATCGTGCATGCCCACGGCTGGCCTAGTTACAGGATGGTGCATGCCCCACGGCTGGCCTAGTTACAGGATGTGCAAATGGCCCCACGGCTGGCCTAGTTACAGGATGCTGCAAATGGGCCCCACGGCTGGCCTAGTTACAGGATGCAATGGCCCACGGCTGGCCTAGTTACAGGATGCGTGCAAATGGCCCCACGGCTGGCCTAGTTACAGGATGCATGCCAAATGGCCCACGGCTGGCCTAGTTACAGGATGCGTGTCAAATGGCCCCACGGCTGGCCTAGTTACAGGATGTGCCAATGGCCCACGGCGGCCTAGTACAGGACTGCCAAATGGCCCACGGCTGGCCTAGTTACAGGATGCGTGTCAAATGGCCCCACGGCTGGCCTAGTTACAGGATGCGTGCAAATGGCCCCACGGCTGGCCTAGTTACAGGATGCGTGCCAAATGCCCCACGGCTGGCCTAGTTACAGGATGCGTGCAAATGGCCCACGGCTGGCCTAGTTACAGGATGCGTGCCAAATGGCCCCACGGCTGGCCTAGTTACAGGATGCGTGCCAAATGGCCCACGGCTGGCCTAGTTACAGGATGCGTGCAAATGGCCCCACGGCTGGCTAGTTACAGGATGCGTGCCAAATGGCCCCACGGCTGGCCTAGTTACAGGATGCGTGCAAATGGCCCACGGCTGGCCTAGTTACAGGATGCGTGTCAAATGGCCCCACGGCTGGCCTAGTTACAGGATGCGTGTCAAATGGCCCCACGGCTGGCCTAGTTACAGGATGCGTGTCAAATGGCCAACCACGGCTGGCCTAGTTACAGGATGGCGTGTCAAATGCCCACGGCTGGCCTAGTTACAGGATGCGTGCCAAATGGCCCCACGGCTGGCCTAGTTACAGGATGCGTGCCAAATGGCCCACGGCTGGCCTAGTTACAGGATGCGTTGCCAAATGGCCCACGGCTGGCCTAGTTACAGGATTGCGTGCAAATGCCCAACGGCTGGCCTAGTTACAGGATGCGTGCCAAATGGCCCCACGGCTGGCCTAGTTACAGGATGCGTGCCAAAGGCCCACGGCTGGCTAGTTAAAGGATGCTGTGCCAGGATGTTTCTTTATTGCAACCCTCACCCGCGATTAGAGGGGGGGGGGGGGACATGGAGGACAGGAACATTGAGAAGGACCAAGACGGTCACGAGATCGTGGCGGATAGATGGTATGACTAATATGGCTGACTACACAGGCCATGCTTCATGCCATCATGCGCAGTTGATTTGTCCATCCACACCAGAACACGATCAAAATGTGAAACAACTATAATTAATTTTGTCACACATTAAAAAATGGACATCTTAGCAAGCCATGCTAATTTTTGGCCTGGAGATGAAAACATTGGTTGTTATCTTACCTGAAATGAATATTGTTATTTTTAAGCTGCATCTTTGTTAGTATTTTTTGACCGAGTCAAAACTTGTGTTGTAGACAGTGAGCCTTTCAAATTCATTCCAATCAAGTGAATTGTACCACAGGTGGACTTGCAATTATCGAGTCCTCATTTAGCAAAGTGTCTGAATACTTATGTAAACAAGGTGTTACTGTTTATAAGTTAGCAAAAACAAAAAATGTAACTTTGTCCATTATTGTGTAGATTTGAAAAGGAAAAACTGTAGATAGACAACATGTTAATAGAGTAGGACTATGTCTAGGGGCCTGGGGGAAGAGGTTTAAATGTCTTCTATTGACACGTCTAGTGCCTGGGGAAGATGGTTTAAATTCTTCTATTGACACTCTAGTGGGCCTGGGAAGAGGTTTACAAGAGGACAGGCTTAATGTTGATGGATGTCCTACTATACCTTTATAGACTCCATGTGTTCCTCACCTCTGCATATAACACACACACACACACACAGTGGTCTTTACCTTGATGCTCTCCATCTTGTCCTTGTCTCGGTTTAGAACAGTGATGAAATCCTCTCGTCTCTGTCTGTGGGCCTCCAACGAATCCTTCTGTTGTTTCTGACAACAACAAAAGCATGTGGTCAAAACGTTAGGCTACTTCAAAAGAAACACGTTCATGAGGAAAGTGTTTACGGGGTTCCTGGGTCTTAAATTGGAAGAATATAGAACAAGGATGGGCAACTGATGGGGGACAGGGACCACAAAATCTCCCCGTACCCACATCCGTAACCACACATGCAGTCACAGCCAACCCTAGCCTTTTGGGGCCCCCCTCTCCATGCGAGGAAAACATTTTAGCAAAATGTCCGTCTCATTCCTCTCCCGGAACGACTAATCTATAGCTGCTGCATTAACATTGTTTGGTGAAGTCATTTATTGTCGAGCTAAAAAGTAAATAAATAAACAAATAATCTATTTCAAAAGGTAAAAATAAATATATAAACAGTTACTTTGGTGGGTTGGGGGGGGGGGGTCGAATCAGTTCAAAAATAATGATGGTTCTGTTCCGGACGCGACTATTGGAAAATAACATGGGTTAATTGAGTTACTGTGACTGWCATAAGAGAAAACCACAGACCTACAGGGCTGCCAGTTGCCCATCCCTGATATCAGGGAACATAAAGAAAACTGACCTTTGGTTTGAGACCATGTGTTCCAAATGGCACCCTATTCCCTATATTAGTCTCTACGGCCCAGGTCAAAAGAAGTGCACTATAAAGGGTATAGGGTCATTTGGGATGAGCCCTAAAGTGAATTATTGTCAGTTAGATTACAACTGTGCTGCTTGGTGGAACAACGTGCCTTCACTACCTCAACAGCAGCCAGACAGGGAGAAACAGAGCGAGAGAGAGACAGGGCGTGGTGCAGTAACAGCCTTTGTAACGTGTTTGCAGTAACAGCCTTGTACCGTGTGCAGTAACGCCTTGTAACCGTGTGCATAACAGCCTTGTACGTGTGAGTAACAGCCTTGTACGTGTCGTCAGAACAGCCTTGTACGTGTGCAGTAACAGCCTTGTACCGTGTGCAGTAACAGCCTTGTACCGTGTGGCAGTAACAGCCTTGTACCGTGTGCAGATAACAGCCTTGTACCGTGTGCAGTAACAGCCTTGTACCGTGTGCAGTAAACAGCCTTGTACCGTGTGCAGTAACAGCCTTGTACCGTGTGCAGTAACAGCCTTGTACCGGTGCAGTAACAGCCTTGTACCGTGTGCAGTAACAGCCTTGTACCGTGTGCAGTAACAGCCTTGTACGTGTGCAGTAACAGCCTTGTACCGTGTGGCAGTAACAGCCTTGTACCGTGTGCAGTAACAGCCTTGTACCGTGTGCAATAACAGCCTTGTACCGTGTGCAGTAAACAGCCTTGTACGGTGCAGTAACAGCCTTGTACCGTGTGCAGTAACAGCCTTGTACCGTGTGCAGTAACAGCCCTGTACCGTGTGCGTAACAGCCTTGTACCGTGTGCGGTAACAGCCTTGTACCGTGTGCGGTAACAGCCTTGTACCGTGTGCGGTAACAGCCTGTACGTTCGTACCACCTTGTACCGTGTGCGGTAACAGCCTTGTACGTGTGCGGTAACAGCCTGTACCGTGTGCGGTAACACCTTGTACCGTGTGCGGTAACAGCCTTGTACCGTGTGCGGTAACAGCCTTGTACCGTGTGCGGTAACAGCCTTGTACGTGTGCGGTAACAGCCTTGTACTGTGTGCGGTTAACAGCCTTGTACCGTGTGCGGTAAACAGCCTTGACCGTGTGCGGTAACAGCCTTGTACCGTGTGGGTAACAGCCTTTGTACCGTGTGCGGTAACGCCTTGTGCAGTAACAGCCTTGTACCGTGTGCAGTAACAGCCTTGTACCGTGTGCAGTAACAGCCTTGTACCGTAACAGCCTTGCGGATGATTCAGGGATTCTGTTTGAAACCTTTAACGAATAGCAACTTCAAGTCACCATTTGGTCATCATATGTAAACATGAACTGAAAGTGACCTTTGAGTTAAAGAAGTGGGGGAAAATGGCTTCTCGTGTCTCTCTCTTACTCTTTCCTCATCTCGCTCTCTTCCCCCCCTCCTCCCTGTCTCTCAATTCAATTAAGAGGGCTTTATTGGTATGGGAAATGTATGTTAACATGCCAA
>NW_019943149.1:145600-147221 GCF_002910315.2 Salvelinus sp. IW2-2015
ATTAGTGATTCACTTCTTAAACCTTCCTTGACTTCACTAAAGATTGGTTCAGCCTTGTACCGTGTTGCAGTTAACAGCCTTGTACGTGTGCAGAAAAACAGCCTGTACCGTGGCAGTAACAGCCTCTGTACCGTGTGCAGTAACAGCCTCCTGTTTACCGTGATGCAGTAACAGCCTTGTACGTTGTGCGGTAACAGCCTTGTACCTTTGTGCGTAACAGTAAACAGCCTTGTACCGTGTGCAGTAAAAGCCTTGTACCGTGTTGCGGTAACAGCCTTTGCTGCAGTAACAGCCTTGTGCGTAAAAGCCTGTTTACCGTGTGCGTAACAGCCTTGTACCGTGTGGTAACAGCCTTGTACCGTGTGCGTAACAGCCTTGTGCAGAACAGCCTTGTACCGTGCCGTAACACCTTGTACCGTGTGCAGTAACAGCCTTTACCGTGTGCAGTAACAGCCTTGTGTACAGCCTTGCGGATGATTCAGGGATTCTGTTTGAAACCTTTAACGAATAGCAACTTCAATCACCATTTGGTCATCATAATGTAAACATGAACTGAAAGTGACCTTGAGTTAAAGAAGTGGGGAAAATGGCTTCTCGTGTTCTCTCTCTTACTCTTTCCTCATCTCGCTCTCTTCCCCCCCTCCTCCCTGTCTCTCAATTCAATTAAGAGGCTTTATTGGTATGGGAAAAGTATGTTAACATTGCCAAAGCAATTGAAGTAGATGATAAACTAAAGTCAAATAAAAACATTTAACAAGTAAACATTACACTCACAGAAGTTACAAAATAATAAAGACATTTCATATGTGTGTATATACAGTGACTGTAACCACCCCCGTTTCTCGCTCTCTCGCTCTGTCTCCTGTCTCTCCTCTGCTCGTCCCCCCTGTCCTCTCTCGCTCTGTTTTCTCCCTGTCTCTCTCTCGCTCTGTTTCTCCCTGTCTCTCTCTCGCTCTCTGTTTCTCCCTGTCTCTCTCTCGCTCTGTTCTCTCTCTCGTCTCTGTCTCTCTCTCGCTCTGTTTCAGCACACGGTACAAGGCTGTTACTGCATACGGTACAAGGCTGTTACTGCACACGGTACAAGGCTGTTACTGCACACGGTACAAGGCTGTTACTGCACACGGTACAAGGCTGAACCAAATCTTTAGTGAAAGTCAAGGAAGGTTAGAAGTGAATCACTAATATAATACAAACTCAGTTATTTATTGGATAAACCAACAATGTTTCAGCATCACTGACTTCAGGGGTCTGAAGAAGGTACAGTGATGCCGAAATGTTGTCCGTTTACCCAATAAATTACTGGGAGCTTGTGTGTGTGTGTGTGTAATATATATAAGACTGTCCGACTATTTCGTTTTATAGGCTACAGTTTACTAGCCATTAATCTGCACCTCTAACTACTTTTTAAAAAACTTTTTTTAGGTGCGCCCGCCAGCCGTTGCTTTTTATTAATTCGGTAATATAATAACACTCCATACTACAAAACAACTCACAACAGGTGAACAAAGAAAAAGACAACTCTTAAAATACATAACTCGCCTGTATATTCTGGACCTAACTAACTCGCCTGTATATTCTGGACCTAACTAACTCGCCTGTATATTCTGGACCTAACTAACTC
>NW_019943149.1:148668-177558 GCF_002910315.2 Salvelinus sp. IW2-2015
TTAGTTAGGTCCAGATATACAGGTGAGTTAGTTATGGTCCAGAATTACAGGTGAGTTAGTTAGGTCCAGAATATACAGGTGAGTTAGTTAGGTCCAGAATATACAGGTGAGTTAGTTAGGTCCAGAATATACAGGTGAGTTAGTTAGGTCAGAATATACAGGGAGTTAGTTAGGTCAGCAAATAACAGGCGAGTTAGTTAGGTCCAGAATATACAGGCGAGTTAGTTAGGTCCAGAATATACAGGCGAGTTAGTTAGGTCCAGAATATACAGGCGAGTTAGTTAGGTCCAGAATATACAGGCGAGTTATGTATTTTAAGAGTTGTCTTTTCTTTGTTCACCTGTTGTGAGTTGTTTTGTAGTATGGAGTGTTATTATATTACGGAATTAATAAAAAGCAACGGCTGGCGGGCACACCTAAAAAACGTTTTTTAAAAAGTAGTTAGAGGTGGCAGATTAATGGCTAGTAAACTGTAGCCTATAAAACGAAATAGTCGGACAGTCTTATATATATTACACACACACACACACAAGCTCCCAGTAATTTATTGGGTAAACGGACAACATTTCGGCATCACTGTACCTTCTTCAGACCCCTGAAGTCAGTGATGCTGAAACATTGTTGGTTTATCCAATAAATAACTGAGTTGTGTATTATATTAGTGATTCACTTCTAACCTTCCTTGACTTTCACTAAAGATTTGGTTCAGCCTTTACCGTGTGATACCGCTGTCGTGTCGTAAAGCCTTGTACCGTGTGCGTACAGCCTTGTCCTTGAGTAACAGCCTTGTACCGTGTGCGTAAAGCCCTTGTACCGTGTGCAGTAACAGCCTTGTACCGTGTGCAGTAACAGCCTTGTACCGTGTGCAGTAAACAGCCTTGTACCGTGTGCAGTAACAGCCTTGTTGCAGTAACAGCCTTGTGCAGTAACAGCTTGTACGTGTGCAGTAACAGCCTTGTACGCGTGTGCAGTAACAGCCTTGTACCGTGTGCAGTAACAGCCTTGTGCAGTAACAGCCTTGTACCGTGTGCAGTAACAGCCTGTACGTGTGCAGTAACAGCCTTGTACCGTGTGCAGTAACAGCCTTGTACAGCCTTGCGGATGATTCAGGGATTTTGTTGAACCCTTTAACGAATAGCAACTTCAAGTCACCATTTGGTCATCATATGTAAACATGAACGGAAAGTGACCTTTGAGTTAAAGAAGTGGGGGAAAATGGCTTCTCGTGTGTCTCTCTCTCTCTCTCTCTCTCTTACTCTTTCCTCATTCTGCTCTCTTCCCCCCCCCCTCCTCCCTGTCTCTCAATTCAATTAAGAGGGCTTTATTGGTATGGGAAATGTATGTTAACATTGCCAAAGCAATTGAAGTAGATGATAAACTAAAGTCAAATAAAACATTTAACAGTAAACATTCACTCACAGAAGTTACAAAATAAAAAGACATTTCATATGTGTGTATATAACGCCTTGTACTGTAACCACCCCGTTTCTCGCTCTCTCGCTCTGTTTCCTGTCTCTCCTCGCTCTGTTCCCCCTGTCTCTCTCTCGCTCTGTTTCTCCCTGTCTCTCTCTCGCTCTGTTTCTCCCTGTCTCTCTCTCCGCTCTGTTTCTCCCTGTCTCTCTCTCGCTCTGTTTCTCTCTCGCTCTGTCTCTCTCTCGCTCTGTTTCACCCTGTCTCTCTCTCGCTCTGTTTCTCCCTGTCTCTCTGCTGTGAGGTAGTGAAGGCACGTTGTTCCACCAAGCAGCACAGTTGTAATCTAACTGACAATATATCTCACTTTAGGGCTCATCCCAAATGACCCTTAACCTTTATAGTGCACTTCTTTTGACCTGGGCCGTAGAGACTAATATAGGGAATAGGGTGCCATTTGGAACACATGGTCTCAGACCAAAGGTCAGTTTTCTTTATGTTCCCTGATATCAGGGATGGGCAACTGGCAGCCCTGTAGGTCTGTGGTTTTCTCTTATGACAGTCACAGTAACTCAATTAACCCATGTTATTTTCCAATAGTCGCGTCCGGAACAGAACCATCATTATTTTTGAACTGATTCGGCCCCCCACCAAAGTAACTGTTTATATATTTATTTTTACCTTTTGAAATGATTATTTGTTTATTTATTTACTTTTTAGCTCGACAATAAATGACTTCACCAAACAATGTTAATGCAGCAGCTATAGATTAGTCGTTCCGGAGAGGAATGAGACGGACATTTTGCTAAAATGTTTTCCCTCGCATGGAGAGGGGGGCCCCAAAAGGCTAGGGTTGGCTGTGACTGCATGTGTGGTTACGGATGTGGGTACGGGGAGATTTTGTGGTCCCTGTCCCCATCAGTTGCCCATCCTTGTTCTATATTCTTCCAATTTAAGACCCAGGAACCCGTAAACACTTTCCTCATGAACGTGTTTCTTTGAAAGTAGCCTAAGTTTTGACCACATGCTTTTGTTGTTGTCAGAAACACACAGAGGATTCGTTGGAGGCCCACAGACAGAGGCGAGAGGTTTCATCACTGTTCTAAACCGAGACAAGGACAAGATGGAGAGCATCAAGGTAAAGACCACTGTGTGTGTGTGTGTGTTATATGCAGAGGCGAGGAACACATAGAGTCTATAAAGGTATAGTAGGCATCCATCAACATTAAGCCTGTCCTCTTGTTCAGCACAAGTTAAAACAAATAGTTGGACAAGAAGATTATAGATTTTAGTTGTTAAAAAAAATATTTAAAAAATCATTAGTGCTAGATTCAGAAACAGACGCCTCACAAGTCCTCAACTAGCAGCTTCATTAAATAGTACCTGCAAAACACCAGTTCAACGTCAACAGTGAGAGGCGACTCCGGGATGCTGGCCTTCTAGGGATGTGGTCCATTTTGAGCCTGTAATCGAACCCACAAATGCTGATGCTCCAAGATACTCAACTAGTCTAAAGAAGGCCAGTTTTATTGCTTCTTTAATTAGAAACAGTTTTCAGCTCTGCTAACAATTGTAAAGGGTTTTCTAATGATCAATTAGCCTTTTAAAATGATAAACTTGGATTAGCTAACACAACGTGCCTTGGAACACAGGAGTGATGGTTGCTGATAATGGGCCTCTGTAGATATTCCTTTAAAAATCAGCCGTTTCCAGCTACAATAGTCATTTACATCATTAACAATGTCAACACTGTATTTCTGATAAATTTGATGTTTATTGTAATGGACAATTTTTGGGGGCTTTTCTTTCAAAAACAAGGACATTTCAAAGTGTCCCCAAACCTTTGAACAGTAGTGTATATTTATTTTTTCAGCCAAGGGACGACAGGTGGCTAAAGTTTCTGTCAAACTCGTAGTGTGTTGAAGTTATTTATGTTCCTTATTTTCCCCAGAAGGATGTTTTTTTATTTCAATTTAGCATTTGATTTATGCTGTCAACATATCCAGGTTGACGTCCCCCCCCCCCCCCATCTCTCCCTCTGTCTGTAGAGAATTGGCTATGAGCTGCAGCTGCGTATCCAGGGGGAGTTCCAGGCGATGCAGGCCTTCCTTGCGGAGGAGGAGGCGTGTGTGTTGGAACGGCTGCGGAGGGAGCAGGAGGCGGCTCTGGAACAGCTGCAGCGCCACATGGCGGCCGTCAGAGAGGCTGTCAGTCAGCTGGATCACAGTATGAGACTCCTGCATGAGGCTGCTACCACCACGTACCAGACTGGACTAGTAGAGGTATTGAAGAGTTCTTCAGGGTTTTATAGAAAATCCCAAGTAGGAGTATATGTGACTAATAGAAAAGGAATAGCCACCCTTTGCCTTGATGACAGCTTTGCACATTCTTGGTATTCTCTCAACCAGCTTCACCTGGAATGCTTTTCCAACAGTCTTGAAAGAGTTCCACCATATGCCGAGTACTTTTTGGCTGCTTTTCCTTCACTCTGCGGTCCGACTAATCCCAAACCATCTCAATTGGGTGTAGTTTGGTGATTTTGTGGATGCCAGGTCATCTGATGCAGCACTCATCACTCTCCTTCTTGGTAATAGCCCTTACACAGGCCTGGAGGTGTTGGGTCATGTCCTGTTGAAAAAAATGAATGATAGTCCCACTAAGGCCAAACCAAATGGTATGGCATATCACTGCAGAATGCTGTGGTAGCAATGCTGGTTAAGTGTGACTTGAATGTCTGGATTTATTTAGAAGTCACCAGCAGCAAGCACACCACTCCATCACACCTCCCTCTCCATGCTTCCAGGTGGGAAATACACATGCATAGATCATCCGTTCCCTACTCTGGCGTCTCACAAAGACACAGTGGTTGGAACCAAAAATATCAAATTTAGACACATCAGACCACAGTACAGATTTCCACTAGTCTAAGGGCAGCAGTCCCTGCAGTAGGGTTTTGGATCTGAATATATCCTTTTTTTTTTTTTTTTTTTTTTTTTTACACCTTGAATTAGTAGCTAATATCTCACCCTGATTTCTTCTTCTCTCTCTCTCTTGCAGTTTCCACAGCTACGGTGAGTGATTCTCGACTCCTCCCCCTCTGATGTCATGGCCAACGTGTTGAACCTCTTCACTAACTAACATGTTTGTTTTAAACAATGTAATAAAATAAAGATTTGTGACTAAAGAGCACAAAGGCTTTATAGTGCCCTCCGTTTGACCGTTGCTCATACAAAACTAGTGCACTAATTAAGAGAATAGGCTCCGGTCAAAAGTAGTGCACTACGTAGGAAATAGGGTGCAATTTGTGAGGCATTTAATAGAAATTGTCCATCAATCACATGTATTTTATGTTGCCTTTTTTTTTTAATCAGCAGTTTTCACAAAGCAATTTAACAGAATGTAAAGAGAGCATGTTTTCTTCTTCACCAGGCCTCCAATAGACGTGAAACCAGGACCAGAGCTAGACTTGAATGGCTTCAGCAGTAGATACATGGCACCGCTACAATACATCACGTGGAGAAAGATGTTCAAGTCTCTCAAACCTGGTAAGACCCCCACCACGGCTGGCCTAGTTACAGGATGCATGGGTAACTAACTCACCTGTATATTCTGGACATAACTAACTCACCTGTATATTCTGGACATAACAGTCCGAGGTGGAGGCCCTAACCTTCTCCACCATGGCCGTCACCAGATAGTTGGTCTGGAAGTGTTTGGTGGTGAACTCCTTCCTACACTGGGGACAGGAAACCGGTGTCTGGGTACCCCTCCAGTAGGTACTGATACAGCGCTTACAGAAGTGGTGCATACACGCCAGCATCACCGGCTCCGTAAAGAGGTCACAGCAGATGGCACAGGTCAAGTCTTCTCTGAGACTGGACTGGGTCTTACTGTTGGGAGCCGCCGCAGACATGATGGGGACGGTCTGTTCTTTTAGAAATGAGGAACTTCAGTTCATAGACAGGCTAGAGGCAGACCACAGGGTTGGTAGCTAAAAGACTGGAGGGTGAGAGAGAGAAAGTCTGTGTCAGATAATGCTTTTTTTGTGTTTCTAACACACACACACACCCTTTCAGGCTAGGAGAAATCATATCCGTACAGTAGCTGTACACCTAGCTACACTGATTCTCAGTGACGTCAACTGACCGTAGGCTAATAGTTGAGCCTTCTAGCTTTCTAAACTCATCACCATCTATAGTGGCATTTATTACAAACACAAATGTTGTTGTTTTCTGCCAGGCTAAAGTAACATCAGCCTTCAGAGAGAGCACACCCAGCAAGCAAATAACATTAGGTCTATTACATAGACCACCATTAGGGTGGGGGTGTTCACTAAAGAAAACACGCATTTACAGCTCATTAGTAGGCTGGACAATAAGAACGAATTAAAATTCACCCATGGCTGAAAAATTGGCAAAAGAACGTTGTCTAAGCCGAGCCCATAGCAAATGAACGGAATGGACCATTCGCCTGTTTAGACTTTGGAAAGACGCTTAGAGTTCAATTTCCCCTAAATGGCACCAAAACAAAATGTATCCCTTTTTATTTTACCACTACAATCTGTTCTTAAGACGAAACTGGAAAAATAACTCGTGTAGAAAGTAAACACCTCGATGGTGCCAAGTGTGCTTATGTCTGCATAACGAGGATAGGGGGAGATTGCAACTTGACTATTTCTGGTCTAGCGATCGATGACAGCAGAGTACGCTGCCCAACCTTATGTGATTAGAAAGAGGAGTGTATCCTGACTAAAATGCTGTACGACTTGAAAAAAAAAAACACATTGCGAGATATTTGGTGAAATACACAAGCATGCCTCTCCATAGGAAAACAACCGGGGTAGCTCAACGTTCAAAGGGCAAAAGGTATTTCGGGGCTAGCCTTTGGTGACGATGGAGTACGCTGCCCTGCCTTACATAATTAGAAAAATAAGAGTATCATGTTTAAAATTGTGTTCAATTAAAACAAAAACACCTAAATATACACATTGTAAGATATTTGTCAAAATAGACAGAACTATAATTTCCCCTATAGTAAAACAATGGGACGAGCTCAGAGTAACATGAGTCATGTTGTTCACATCTTAACGACAAGTAACGTGGACAGGTCTCATTGCCCACAGTAGCAAAGGGCAAAAGGTGTCGCTCCCAATTTGTAAGTCGCTCTGGATAAGAGCGTCTGCTAAATGACTTAAATGTAAATGTAAATGTAGCAAAGCAGGTACTGTGCCGTAGAACTATACACTGGGAATAGACGGTTCTGAAGGCGAGTTGGTGCCACGGTGCGCAATACAACTTATAGGAGTTGGCAGGGKGAAAAATGGCCTAACAAATAAAAAAGGCCTGTTTTTTTCCGTGTTTACTTCAAAACTACGGCAAGCAGCTGGGACATRTGGTAATATTATGAAGAGAAAACGTTAAAATGTTCATGTGCCCAGCCTATCATTTGCTAACTAGCGTGAGTAGATACTAATCACAAGTCATTTTAGCTTTCGTAATAACACGTTAGCTGGTCTCAGTTCTCTGCACTCGAAAGTAAGCTGGATATTGACATAGTCAGCTGACAATAACGTGAACAGTTCAGCTAGCTAACGTTAGGTAGTTGGGGGTAATAGCAAAGACAGTAATGTATTCTTTGATATGAAAGTCAGTTTTTGTTACGAAAATTTAAACTTGTCAGTTTGTCAATTTTACGCGGTTGGAGAAATAACATGTTCAACTACTTTGTGATGCCTTTAGATTGAGAGAATTAACTACTAAGGAATCATTTTTGTACTTCTCTCATTGAATTCTCAAACCCCGGTTTGGTCTCTTTCGTAAGTTTCACCTGAAGTGTTCCTATCTTGCGCCTCTGGTTTAGAAACCTTGTGGTTAKTGTTAGCTGGCAAGCTAGCTAGCGCACTCTAGTTAGCTACATGTTAAAAACAACAGTCACACACTAGCAAGCTACTATTTGATTATATTGTATGCAAGCTACAACTTGTGTATAAAGAGTCGAAGGAATGTGACCTACTGTCTCTGCAGCCCGAGTTGGAGAGCTTTTCAACGAGCTTTTCGCCAGATGTTAGCTGCCACACACCCGCCTCGCCTGTGAAGTCCAGACACAGAGTCAGGGTTGCCAGGTCAACTTTCCATTTCTAGCCAATGACTACTCAAAACCCGCCCACAAGGCCTGAAAACTACTGCAAAGTGAAAGGATTTAATGCGCTCTAGAGCGCCTAAAGTCGTTTCTGTGCTTGGTCGCCGTTTTTTATTTGATGCGCGTTAATGTTTTATGGGGGAAAAAAGGGTGTAAATATGTATCTCTATTATGACAATTTACACAGCCTACCTTCAACTGGTAAAAAGTTGTCTCGATGTGCGCGCATACGGCTCTGTCTCCTCTGAGTCAGGTGACAGCTGCCTGCAGCAGTGCTCAGTCTCAACACACACTCCTCCTGCCCTTACGTATTCACTCACTAACAAACTGCCTGATAGTCAGCAACAGTGAAATATATATWTTTTTAAGAAAAATAGCGTGGCGGCCGCGGTGTAATTTAGAAGTAGGCCAAAAACCCGAAATCGTTTTCTAGGTAGCTCAATGTAACGGTAAACCGCAAAGATGGGAACCCTGAACAGAGGACAGGATGTACTGTGCACGCCCCAAAAGTACAAAGGCTTCAGTGATTGGCTTTTATTTAACTTGACTTGGCAAGTCAGTTAAGATCAAATYTTATTTACAATAACGGCCTACACCAGGCAACTGTGCACCGCCCTATGGGACTCCCAATCACAGCCGGTTGTGATACAGCCTGGATTCAAACCAGGGTGTCTGTGGTCACACCTCTTAGACCGCTGTGCCACTCGCGAGCCCAGGTACATCTGACTCAGTCAGTAAACAGTGGGAAGCAAATTATCCCGTTGTGTCATTTCACTACTCATGGCTGGATTTTGTTATACATTTGGACCTCTGCTGTGGCTAGTTTGAAAGGAGGGTCCATTCGAGCAGTGTTTGTTTCAACATCGACATTTTTATTTATTTTATTATTTATTTCATCTTTATTTAACCAGGTAGGCCAGTTGAGAACAAGTTCTCATTTACAACTGCGGCCTGGCCAAGATAAAGCAAAGCAGTGTGACACAAACAACAGAGTTACACATGGGATAAACAAATGTACAGTCAATAACACAATAGAAAAGTCTATATACAGTGTGTGCAAATGTAGTAMGRTTAGRGAGGTAAGGCAATAAATAGGCCATAGTGGCGAAATAATGACAATTTAGCAATTAAACACTGGAGTGATAGATGTGCAGAAGATGAATGTGCAAGTAGAGATACTGGGGTGCAAAGGAGCAAAAAAAGAAATAATAATATGGGGATGAGGTAGTTGGGTGGCCTATTTACAGATGGGCTATGTACAGCAGAGAACTGGAAGGAAAGGCGGCCAAAGGAGGAGTTGGCTTTGGGGGTGACCAGTGAATATACCTGCTGGAGCGCGTGCTACGGGTGGGCACTGCTATGGTGACCAGTGAGCTGAGATAAGGYGGGGCTTTACCTAGCAAAGACTTATAGATAACCTGGAGCCAGTGGGTTTGGCGACGAATATGAAGCGAGTGCCAGCCAACGAGAGCATACAGGTCGCAGTGGTGGGTAGTATATGGGGCTTTGGTTACAAAACGGATGGCACTGTGATAGACTACATCCAGTTTGCTGAGTAGAATGTTGGAGGCTATTTTGTAGATGACATCGCTGATGTCAAGGATCGGTAGGATAGTCAGTTTTACGAGGGTATGTTTGGCAGCACGAGTGAAGGATGCTTTGTTGCGAAATAGGAAGCTGATTCTAGGTTTAATTTTGGATTGGAGATGCTTAGTCTGAGTCTGGAAGGAGAGTTTACAGTCTAACCAGACAGCTAGGTATTTGTAGTTGTCCACATATTCTAAGTCAGAACCGTCCAGAGTAGTGATGCTAGACGGGCGTGCAGGTGCAGGCAGTGATCGGTTGAAGAGCATGCATTTAGTTTTACTTGCATTTAAGAGCAGTTGGAGGCCACAGAAGGAGTGTTGTATGGCATTGAAGCTCGTCTGGAGGTTAGTTAACACAGTATCCAAAGAGGGCCAGAAGTATACAGAATGGTGTCGTCTGCGTAGAGGTGGATCAGAGAATCACCAGCAGCAAGAGCGACATCATTGATGTATACAGAGAAAAGAGTAAGCCCGAGAATTGAACCCTGTGGCACCCCCATAGAGACTGCCAGAGGTCCGGACAACAGGCCCTCCGATTTGACACATGGAACTCTGTCTGAGAAGTAGTTGGTGAACCAGGCGAGGCAGTCATTTGAGAAACCAAGGCTGTTGAGTGTGGCGATAAGAATGCGGTGATTGACAGAGTTGGAAGCCTTGGCCAGGTCGATGAAGACGGCTGGACAGTATTGTCTTTTATCGATGGCAGTTATGATGTCATTTAGGACCTTGAGCGGGGCTGAGGTGCACCCATGACCAGCTCGGAAACCAGATTGCATAGCGGAGATGGTACGGTGAGATTTGAAATGGTCGCTGATCTGTTTGTTAACTTGGCTTTCGAAGACTTTAGAAAGGCATGGTAGGATAGATATAGGTCTGTAACAGTTTGGGTCTAGAGTGTCTCCCCCTTTGAAGATGGGGATGACCGCGGCAGCTTTCCAATCTTTAGGGATCTCAGACGATACGAAAGAGAGGTTGAAAAGGCTAGTATAGAGGTTGTAACAATTGCGGCGGATAATTTTAGGAAGAGAGGATCCAGATTGTCTAGCCCAGCTGATTTGGAAGGGTCCTGATTTCACAGCTCTTTCAGAACATCAGCTATCTGGATTTTGGTGAAGGAGAAATGGGGGAGGCTTGGGCAAGTTGCTGTGGGGGGTGCAGAGCTGTTGACCTGGGTAGGGGTAGCCAGGTGGAAAGCATGGCCAGCCATAGGAAAATGCTTATTAAATTCCATTTATCAGTGGTAACAGTGTTTCCTATCCTAGTACAGTGCGGCAGCTTCTGGGAGGAGGTGCTTCATTCTCCATGGACTTTACAGTGTCCCCAGAACTTTTTGGAGTTTGTGCTACAGGATGCAAATTTTGTTTGAAAAATGTTATGCTGATAGAATGAGGACCCTCAAAGCGACGTAATAGCAACAGAGTCTTATTTCCAGTATCAAACAAACAATGATTCTTCTGGATATATCAAAGGTAAATCCAAAACAGGAAACTGAAATCCTCTCGTCAGTAGAGAGGAACGACTGGAGACGCGACCACAGACTGCAGGTCGCTTCAGGAAGGCACAGGCCGTAGCTGACATAGACACTGCTCACACGCAGCATCTGAAGAAGGCAAAAACACGACAGGGCGGAACAAGGACACAGGACAGCAACATCAAACAAGAATCCGACAAGGACAGAAGCGGAAAACAGAGGGAGAAATAGGGACTCTAATCAGAGGGCAAAATAGGGGACAGGTGTGAAAGAGTAAATGAGGTCGTTAGGAGAATGAGAAACAGCTGGGAGCAGGAAAGGAACGATAGAGAGAGAAAGAGGGAAAGAACCTAATAAGACCAGCAGAGGGAAGCACGGGACAAGACATGATGATCAAAGACAACACTGACAGTAACCTCCCCACTCACCGAGCGCCTCCTGGCGCACTCGAGGAGGAACCCTGGCGGCAACGAAGGAAATCATCAATCAACGAACGGTCCAGCACGTCCCGAGATGGAACCCAACTCCTCTCCTCAGGACCGTAACCCTCCCAATCCACTAAGTACTGGTGACCACGTCCCCGAGAACGCATGTCCATGATCCCTCCGTACCTTGTAAATAGGAAGCGCCCTCGACAAGGACGGGGGGGGGGAGGGAAAGACGAACGGGGGCGCGAAGAAAAGGCTTGACACAAGAGAACATGGAAGACAGGGTGGACGCGACGAAGATGTCGCGGAAGAAGAGCAGTCGCACAGAACGACAGGATTGACGACCTGAGAGACACGGAACGGACCAATGAACGCGGAGTCAACTTGCCGAGAAGCTGTCGTAGGGGAAGGTTACGAGTGGAAAGCCACACTCTCTGACCGCGACAATACCTAGGACTTCTAATCCTATGTTTATTGGCAGCTCTCACAGTCTGCGCCCCTGTAACGGCAAAGTGCAGACCTGACCCTCCTCAGGTGCGCTCACAACGTTGGACAAAAGCCTGAGCGGAGGGAACGCTGGACTCGGCGAGCTGGGACGAGAACAGAGGAGGCTGGTACCCAAGATACTCTGAAACGGAGATAGCCGGTAGCAGACGAAGGGAAGCGAGTTGTTGAGCGTACTCAGCCCAGGGGAGCTGTTCTGTGGCCAAGACGCAGGGTTTCGAAACGAAAGGCTGCGTAATATGCGACCAATCGACTGATTGGCCCTTTTCTGCTTGACCGTTAGACTGGGGATTGAAACCGGAAGAGAGACTGACGGAAGCACCAATCAAACGCCAGAAACTCCTCCAAAACTGTGACGTGAATTGCGGACCTCTGTCTGAAACGGCGTCTAACGGGAGGCCATGAATTCTGAACACATTCTCAATGATGATTTGGTGCCGTCTCCTTAGCGGAAGGAAGCTTAGCGAGGGGAATGAAAATGTGCCGCCTTAGAGAACCTATCGATAACCGTAAGAATCACAGTCTTCCCCGCAGACGAAGGCAGACCGGTAATAAAGTCTAAGGCGATGTGAGACCATGGTCGAGAAGGAATGGGAAGCGGTTCTGAGACGACCGGCAGGAGGAGAGTTACCTGCCTTAGTCCCTGCGGCAGATTCCGAACAAGCAGCCACGAAACGGCGCGTGTTCCGCTCCTGAGTAGGCCACCAAAAACCGTGGCGAATAGAAGCAAGCGTACCCCGAACGCCGGGGTGGCCAGCTAACTTGGCAGAGTGAGCCCACTGAAGAGGCAGCCAGACGAGTAGAGACAGGAAACGAACAGAAGGTTACTAGGACAAGCGGCACGGCGACGCAGTGTGAGTGAGTGCTTGCTTTACCTGTCTCTCATTCCCCAGACAGTCACCCCGACAACAACGCCCTTCAGGGAGAATCCCTCGGGGTCGGTAGAAGCCACAGAAGAAACTAAAAGACGGGATAAGGCATCAGGCTTTGGTGTTCTTATTTCCCGGACGATAGGAAATCACGAACTCGAAACGAGCGAAAAACAACGCCCAACGAGCTTGACGTGCATTAAGTCGTTTGGCAGAACGGATGTACTCAAGGTTCTTATGGTCAGTCCAAACACAAAAAGGGACGGTCGCCCCCTCCAACCACTGTCCGCCATCCGCATAGCTAAGCGGATGGCGAGCAGTTCCGCGTTACCCACATCAATAGTTGCGTTCCGATGGCGACAGGCGATGAGAAAAGTAAGCGCAAGGAATGGACCTTATCGTCAGAAAATGGAGCGCTGAGACAGAATGGCTCCCATGCCCACCTTCTGAAGCGTCAACCTCGAACAATGAAATTGTTTAGTGACGTCAGGAAGTAACAAGGATAAGGGGCGGATGTAAAACGCTTCTTGAGGAGATCAAAAGCTCCCTGGGCGGAACCGGACCACTTTAAAGCAAGTCTTGACAGAAGTCAAGAGCTGTGAGAGGGGCAGCCACTTGACCGAAATTCGAATGAAACGCCGATAGAAATTAGCGAAACCGAGAAAAGCGCTGCAATCGACACGTGACTTAGGAACGGGCCAATCGCTGACAGCCTGGACCTTAAGCGGGATTCCATCTGAATGCCTTCAGCGGAATAACAGAACCGAGAAATGTGACAGAGGAGACATGAAAAGGCGCACTTCTAGCCTTCACGTAGAGACAATTCTCTAAAAGGCGCTGGAGTACACGTCGAACGTGCTGAACTGAATCTCGAGTGAACGGTTGAAAAAATCAGGATATCGTCAAGGTAAAACGAAAACAATGTTCAGCATGTCTCTCAGTACATCATTAACTAATGCTGAAAGACAGCTGGAGCATTAGCGAGAACCGAACGGCTAGAACCCGGTATTTACAAAAATGCCTAACGGAGTGTTAAACGCCGTTTTCCACTCGTCCCCTCTCTGATGCGTACGAGATGGTAAGCGTTACGAAGGTCCAACTTATAAAGAACCTGGCTCCCTGCAAAATCTCGAAGGCTGACGACGATAAGGGGAAGCGGATAACGATTCTTAACCGTTATGTCCATTCAGACCCTCGATAATCCACGAGGGGCGCAGAGTAACCCGTCTTCTTCTTAACAAAGAAAACCCCGCTCCGGCGGGAGGAGAAGGCACCACGGTACCGGCGTCGAGAGAAAACAGACAGATAATCCTCGAGAGCTTTACGTTCGGGAGCCGACAGAGAGTATAGTTCTACCCGAGGGGGAGTGGTCCCCGGAAGGAGATCATACAACAATCTACGACCGTGAGGAGGAAGGGGCTGGCTCTGGACCGACCTGAAGACCGTGCGCAGATCATGATATTCCTCCGGCACTCCTGTCAAATCACCAGGTTCCTTCCTGAGTAGAGGGGACAGAAGACAGGAGGGATAGCAAGACATTAAACACTTCACATGTACAAGAAACGTTCCAGGATAGGAATGGAGAATTACTAGACCAAATTAATAGAAGGATTATGAACATACTAGCCAGGGATGACCAAAACAACAGGTGAAAAAGGTGAACAAAAAGTCAGAAAAGGAATGGTCTTCACTGTGGGTTACCAGATATACGTGAGGTTTAAAAAACGGTAGTAGTCTCACATCATGATACTAGGGGAGAAAGACTACCACTACTAAGGACGAACATGGGCGTGGCCTTCTCTAACTGTCTGAGAGGAATGTCATGTTTCGAGCCCATGCTTCGTCCATAAACAACCCTCAGCCCCAGAGTCTGATCAAAGGGTCACTCTGTCAGGAAGCAGCCTGATACCGTCCAGCGGTAGATGGACGACAAGGTAGTACAGGATTCTGATGGAAGAGGACCTGAGTAGTAGCGCTCAACACAGTAGCCCTTCCGCTTACTGATGAGCGCTCCTGGGCTTGATTACATAAGTGACATGAACATGACAAATGTCCAGCAGAACCGCAATAAAGACGGCCAAAGGCGGTTTGGTGATTACTCCGTTCTCTCCCTTAGTCAGAATTGCAGAATACCTCCGCAGCTGGACATGGGCTCAGTCTCTGAGCCGGTGGGAGGAGATGGTTGAAGATGCGGAGGAGGGGTGAAACACCGTTAACGCGAGCTCGTCTTTCCACGAGCTCGGTGGACGAAGATGATCTACCCGTCGTTCTATGGCGGAATGGCGAGTGCAATCACAAAGAGTCCACCGCTGGAAGGAACCTCACGGAGATGATCTATCCTAACCTCAAGCGGGAGTCCTCCAAAAAACGCAAGCGAGCAACCGCCGGTCTCGTTCCATTGGTCACCTGGATGCAGCAAGAGTGCGAAACTCTATAGAGTAAATCCCGTTATGGAATCGATCACCTTGACAAGGGAAGCCAGGGCCCTGGAAGCCTCCCTTCCCAAAAACTGAAGATCAAAAACCCGTATCAATCGTCCTCCTTTAAAGTTCTGATAACGTTAGAACACTCAGCCCTGCCTCCCAGATAGCTGTGCCCACTCCCGAGCCCGACCAGTAAGCGAGTGATATGACGTAAGCGATCCGAGCCTCTTCTCCTGAGTACGTGTTGGGGCTGGAGAGAGAGACACAAATATCACACTGGGTGAGGAAAGGAGCGAGCACTCATGTGGGCTGCCCAGAATAACATGGTGGCGTTTATTAACACTAGTTCCGGAGACTCGGAAGACCAGGGTAGTGGTGGGCACAGACGAAAACTTCTGAAACTGTCCGAGGTGATCGGAGACCCTGAGCGCCAAGGGTCTCAACGGGCATGACGAGCAGCAAACATTCCTGCTCGTGTCTGCCGAGCATTGGCTCCCTGGAACTTCGACGGGCAGTGTTGAGAAGAATCCAATAGTCGCTGGGTCGCAATCTTGGTGGATTCTTCTGTTATGCTTGATGGAATTGGAGGACCCAAAAGGCGACGTAATAAGCAACAGAATCTGTTATTCCAGTATCAAACAACCAATGATTCTTTCTGGATATGAATCAAAGGGTAATCAAAACAGGAAACTGAAAATCCTCTTCGTCAGTCAGAGAGGAACGACTTTGGAGACGCGACAACAGACTCAGGTCCGCTCAGAGAAGGCACAGGCCCGTAGCTGACCATATGACACCTGCTCACGACGCAAGCAGTCTGAGAAAGGAAAAACACGACAGGGGGAGAACAAGGACACAAGGACAGCAAACATCAAACAAGAATCCGACAAGGACAGAAGCGGAAACAGAGGGAGAAGAAATAGGGAACTTAATCAGAGGGCAAAATGGGGAGAACAGGTGGTGTGAAAGAGTAAAATGACGTGTCGATATAGGAGAATGAGAAACAGCTGGGGAAGCAGAGACGAAACGAATAGAGAGAGAAAGAGGGAAAGAACTAATAAGACCAGCAAGAGGAAAGACACAGGGTACAGACATGATGAATGATCAAACAGACAAAACATGACAGAAAAAAGCTAGCCTTTGCTTTCCTAACTGCCTGTGACCCTTTGGTTCCTAA
Organism: Salvelinus sp. IW2-2015; assembly: GCF_002910315.2. NCBI lineage: Eukaryota > Metazoa > Chordata > Actinopteri > Salmoniformes > Salmonidae > Salvelinus > Salvelinus sp. IW2-2015. The sequence continues at coordinate 164,672 of NW_019943149.1, forward strand.
CTTCCCTGAAAAGTTGCATATCGTGGGGCTATTCGATGCTAATGCAATAAGCCACAAGATGTTTTGTGGCTGGTCAAGGCCAGTCAGGTCTGGAAATGACCACGGGCTATATCTGTTTCCTGGTTCTACATTTTTTTGAACGGGGCATGCTTATTTAAGATGGAGCGGAAAGCACTTTTAAAGAATAACCAGGCATCCTCTACTGACGGGATGAGATCAATATCCTTTCAGGATACCCGGGCCAGGTCGATTAGAAAGGCCTGCTCGCTGAAGTGTTTTAGGGAGCGTTTGACTGTGATGAGGGGTGGTTGTTTGACCGCAGACCCATTTCGGACGCAGGCAATGAGGCAGTGATCGCTGAGATCCTGGTTGAAGACAGCAGAGGTGTATTTCGAGGGCAGGTTGGTCAGGATGATATCTTTGAGGGTGCCCATATTTACGGATTTAGGGTTGTACCTGGTAGGTTCCATGATAATTTGTGTGAGATTGAGGGCATCTAGCTTAGATTGTAGGACGGCCGGGGTGTTAAGCATATCCCAATTTCGGTCACCTAACAGTACAAACTGTGAAGATAAATGGGGGGCAATTCATTCACATATGGTGTCCAGGGCACAGTTGGGGGCTGAGGGGGGGGTCTATAACAAGCGGCAACAGTGAGAGACTTATTTTGAAAAGTAGAAGCTCGAACTGTTTGGGCACAGACCTGAATAGCATGACAGAACTCTGCAGGCTCTCTCTGCAGTAGATAGAAACTTGTGGAGATTGGAATTACATCAAGGAAGTGAAAGATGGCGGAAACTGAGGTTTTGTTTGAAACTGCTAGTGAGTCGGGTGAAGTTAATAGTACAGGAAGTGAGAATGMGTGGGTTACCGTGGTGACGAAAAGGGGATACAAGAGAAGTACAGTTGTGGTGGAATCTAGGAAACCCCTTTAGACTCGTTTTTAGTCRGAGTGAAGGTGTTGGACCAATGCTACATGGGAAATCTGTTTAACGTCTCAACGAAAATATGGAATGTGTTGGAGGAAAGTGGGGAGTTGGTGAGAGTCACAAGAAGTGGTCTTATTTAGATTTTTTMTTTTGTGTGTCTGAGGAGCAGAAGAAGCGTGTTTTAAGACTCAAAAAGATATCGGAGTGGAATGTTTCCCGTGTGGGGTCGCTTATCAATGGGGTTATTTCTGGGATGGCGCGAGAAATAAAGGCAGAGGATGTTRCTGAAGACGTCRATGGAGTGGTTGGTGCTCGTCGACTGACCCGTGTGGTTGCTGGAGAAAATACATTTACTTCATCCATGCTACTGTTCTTTGATGAAGAGTCTCTCCCTTCTCGTATAAAGTTCAGATTCATGAGATACCCTGTCAGAGCTTTAGTGAACAAGCCCCTTCAGTGTCATAAATGTAAAAGATTTGGTCATGTGTCAAGTGTGTGCAGAAGGGAAGATGTGTCGTTATGCCAGATGAAGGAAATGCTGAACCTGGTGGAGGTGAACATTGCGCCTGAATTTTCATGGAGTGCCTGTAGGGTTGAAGGGGAGTGAGGTGACGTCTGTGGTAAGATGAGAGTGTGGTCTCCTGTAGTGATGTTGAAAAGTGGAGAAATGAGGTGGCAAGGGTAAGTGCCAGTGCCTGTTAGGGTGAAGGAGAATGAGGTAGGGCAAGGGTAAGGAGTGCCCTGTAGGTGGAAGTTGAGAATGAGGTGGAAAGGGTAGGGATGCCTGTTAGTAAGGGGAGTGAAAGGTGACAAGGAGTAAGGAGTGTCCTGTTTAGGGTTGAAGGGGAATGAGGTGGATTAGGGTAAGGAGTTGCCTGTTATGGTTGAAGAGGGTGAATGAGTGAGTGGCAAGTGGATACGGAGTGTCCCTGTTATGGGTGCATGGGGAATGAGGTGGCGCAAGGGTAACGGAAGTGCCTGTTAGGGTTGAAGGAGAATGGACGGTCGGCAAGGGTAAGGAGAGTGCCCTGTTAGGTGAGGGGAATTGAGGTTGGGCAAGGGATAGGAGTGCCCTGTTATTGGTTTGAAGGGGAATAGGTCGGACCGGGTAAGGAGTGCCCTGTTATAGGGTTGAAGGAGGAAATGAGGTGGCAAGGGAAGGAAGTCGTCCAGCCTGTCTCTGATCTGGAGGCAGTGCGCAGAAAGAATAGCGAAGGGAATCGAGAGGCGGGGAACGAAATCAATGGTTACGTGGAAGCCGCCACGACCAGTGAAGCGTTTCTTCATCAACCGAGCAATTTAGTGAAATGCTCGCATCTTTAAAAAAGGGTGGTATTTGTATTATTTATTGCAACGTTATAAACACTACAGTCACAAAGCAGAGAAGAAGTCTAAATGGAACTGAATCAGGCTGAATGCCGCTGACACAGTTAGGGTACTTCGGCATTTGCACAGCCGAGGCCGTGCAAATGACATCCTGTCTGTGAATGCCGCCATCACAGGAGCCCCGACCTGTTGTAGCGGATGTATTTGAGTGTGATTGAATAAGTGCGTTTGGGTTTGGTTTGTTAACGTGTCTACTTTTTGTATTTTTTATGATTTTCCCCACTTACTAGCAATATATTAGTGTTTTCTCGTTACAATATCTCTGTTCCCAAAACCTGTGGCCGGATAATGCCACCATTAATTTTGGATTCCAACTGCCGTTAAAAAGCCCACAGTCGAAGAAAAAGTTATTCCAGTTGGGGTTTGCCTGTGCCCTCTGGAAATACTACAGGATATAAGCGGGAACGTATGATGGCAGTCGCTAGTCGTGGGAAGGGAACATTGGACCATTCAGAAGTACTAGATGGATTCTAGTTGGTCGTGCAGTGACGTAGGGGGGGAAGGAAGCGTTATGGGAGCATGGCAGACAGTACCTGATGGATTCTGGTTGGTGATGAGTGCGATAGGGAAAGGCGAACGTAATATGAGCAGTGGCAGAAGTACTGATGGATTCTGTGGTGTGACCAGTGAACGCGATAGGGGGAAGGGAACGTTATGGGAGCATGTGCAGACAGTACTGCATGCGATTCTGTTTGGTGTGACAGGTGAATAGGGGGACATGGGACGACGTTATGGAGGAGCTGCAGTTGCAGAAGTCTGTGATGATTCTCGTTGGTGTGTAAGTGGCGAAGGGGGAAGGGAACGTTATGGAGCCAGCTGGCAGACAGTTTACATGATGGATTCTGTGGCAAGATGTGAGTGACGATAGGGGGGGCGAACGTTATGGCGAGCCAGTGGCAGAAGAAATACTAGATGCGATTCTGGTATGGGCTCGTGAGTGCACGATAGGGGAAGGGAACTTATATGGAGCAGTTGGCAGAAGCAGAGTACTGAATGTTGATTCGTGGTGTGGTAGTGAGTTGCAGATAGGGGAAGGAACATTATGGGAGCCAGTGGCAGAAGTATGATGATTTCTGTTGGCTGTCGAAGTGAGATAGGGGACAAAGGGAACGTTATGGGAGCGTGGAGAAAGTATAGATGGATTCGTTGATCGTGAGTGAACATAGGGGAGCGAACGTTTATGGAGAAGCAGTGGCAGAAGTACTGGATCAAGGATTCTGTTGGTGTTGCAATTGTGACGATAGGGGGAAGGGAACGTTATGCGGAGCAGTTGGCAGAAGTACTGATGGATATCTGTTGTGTAGTTTTGTTTGATGACTATGTAGTGTTTTTTTTGAGGAAGGGAAAGGGAACGTTATGGGAGCAGTGGCAGAAGCAATACTGAAATGGATTCCTGGTTAGCGTTGTGAGTGACGATAGGGGAAGGCAACGTTATAGGGCACAGTGGCAACAGATTGTCATGCATCTATGTGAAGTGACTCGATAGGGGGATGTTTGGGAGCATGTGGAGAAGTCCTGAATGACTGTAGCGACCAGCTGGATAAGGGGAGTAGGACGTTATGGAGTCAGTGGCAGAACGTCTGATGGATTTCTGTTTGCGTGTAGAGAACGATAAGGGGGAACGGGAAGCTAGATCTGGGAGCAGTGGCAGAAGTAACTTGATCGGTTCTGTTCGGTGTGGTGACTGATTAGGGGGAAGAGGAAAAGTTATGGAGCAGTGGCTTAGATTCAATGTAGCTTGATTGGATTGCTGTTTGGTGTGATTTGTGAGAGATATGTTGGAGGAAGGAAACAGTTAATGGAGCAGGTGAGTAAGGGACTTGTAATGTTTGTTGGTTAGTAGTGACGAAGGTTATTAGAACTCAGGGAGCCAAGTGGCAGGAGAGCAAGGAGCTGATGGGAATCTCGAGTTGGCGAGGTTGTATTAGTATACGCTTGGGTAGTTGGACCAGGTTTATGGGAGCAGGTGGCAGAGTACTCTGATTTGAGTGTATTTGTTCGTGTTGAGTGACAATAGGGGAAGGAACGTTCATGGAGCAGATGGCCAGATAGTACTGTGTGAATGGATTTGTTCGTGTTGTGAGTGACGATAGGAAGTTGGAACGTGTATAGGGAGCGGTGGCAGAAAGTACTTTGAGAGTTATGTTGGTGTGAGTGACGATAGGCGGTAAGGTTGAACGTTATCGATCAGTGCGCAGAAGTATGCTGATGGATAAATCTGTTGCGTGTGAGTGACGATAGGGGGATAGGGAAAAAGTTATGGAAGCAGTTGGCATTGAAGAGCGTAGAAGTACTTTGGATTTTGGTTACAGGAGTTTTCCTTGTTGTTAGTGGAGATCGGTGTCTGGGTCTTACAGATGGCATATCCAACAGCAGTTGAGAATGGGCTTGTTGGGTAATCGGCGGAGTAGTGGGTGGGCTTTGGTGTCGTGAGTTAGTTGTGTTCGTGGTTGCATGTTACGTGGTGTTGGGAGTGGGGCGTGCATGTGGGTTTTTTGGTTACGTTGTTTAGGGTTAGCGGGCTTGGTTAGAGGATGCTCGGCTACCTCTGTGCGGTCATCACGGCGCGCTCGGGAGGCTCGATCGCCGGGACGTGTCTGGTCCTTGATGGCCCGATTTCGATCACACGCTCTGCTTGACCTGTGTGTGCGCATTTACACGACCCACTGGCCCAATCTCATTTCGTCCGTCCATTCCACAGTCACCAGTCGTTTGGTCTGTCTTTGTTATCTGAGCATGCTTGATCTCACCGCTATCCAAGCGTGGTTCGCTCCTCACTTGCGCTTCATGCGGCGTCCCATATAGCATTGATTTCTCGTTTGGTCTAGCGTGGTGGCCTGGATTCTAAGTGGCCTTGTAATTGGGGTGTTGCTGACTGTTAGTTGTGCGGTTGTTTCTACACTGTTTTCGGGGGCTGTCTTACCAAAATGGATGCCATGATTTTTCTAGTTACTTCTCGCCGTCCGGGGCTTGATCTTAGATGCGGTCGAGGGTGCATTTAGCCCCGTTCCCAATGATACGAAAGGAGGTTCCGATTTCTGCCCTTATTCGACTGTGTGAGAGAGGCTTTGTTGATGCTAACGGGATCGAGCACAGGGACATATATCCAGTGCAGTTACTTTCGTGCCAGCGTGTTCTTCCATGAGTCGGTTACCCGGCTTGTTTCCGCCTTCGTGTCTTATTCCGAAGGGTTGTCTGACCTGTAGAGGTAAGAGGCTTGTTAGTGTTCATCATCTCACTACGTGAGAGATCCATCAGTGTACTTATCTGCCAACTGCTCGCTAACTAGGATTCCCGTATTAACCCGCGGGGCTTGTTATTCGTGTTGATGGCCTATTACAGCAAGTCACACCAAGCAATAACGCATCAGGTTACTTGTTCTGCAACTGCTCCCATTAACTGTTTCCCATTACCGTGCGTTTACCTCTGGTGGGCTAGCTACATCCACATGTTAAGTTACATAGTAGCGGGCTCTGCTTCCTTGCACTGAGAGCTCGACATAGCGTTCCATTGGGGTTACGCTGCTAAGTGCGTTTTTCAACTAGCACAATGGAGGACGCACACTATAATCCATCAGGTACTTTTTGCGTCTTGCCACGGCTCACGCGAGTTAAACGGGTGGTGTCTGCCCTTTTAGTTGTTTTCGGTGGGGGCCATGTTGTGTTTAAGGGTGGGGTTTCTGTGTTTGCGGGGGGTGTCTGATGTTTTGTAGAGGTAGTTCTGAGTTAGGGTAAGGGGGTTTAGGATGTTTTGTATCAGTAAGGGTTGTTTAGGTGTTTCGACAGTAAGGGCTTTGTGATGTTTTAACAAGAAGGGGGCCTTGTTAGATGGTACTACAGAGTAAGGGTGCCTACCCTGTTTTCACCAGTAAGAGGGCTTGTACCCTAGACTGTTCACAACAGTCACAGGGGGGTTAGTCCTAGACTGTTTTCCAAGTACAGTACAGGGGGCTTCGTCTAGACTGTTACACAGTACAGAGGGCCTTCTCTAAGCTGTCCACAGTACAGGGGCTGTCTAGACTGTTTTGCACAGAACAGTACAGGGGGCTTGTTCTAGGACTGTTTTCAAGCCAGTACAGGGGGCTTGTCTAGAACTGATTTTCAAAGTATTGCTTTAACAGGAACTAATCAGCTGACATAAACAGTATGTCAGTGGAGGGAGGACAGTAACAGGAAGACTCCTATCGCTGAACATAACATATGTCAGTGGAGGGGAGACAGTAAAGGAGACTCTATCAGCTGAACATAAACATATGTAGTGGAGGGGAAGGAAAGTACAGGAGACCAAACTGTGGTTTGTGACTACTATGCGATTTCCCATTGTAGTCAATTCACTGAGTATTGAAATGATACCGTTACAGATTTTGAATCACATTAATCATTCCAAATCCACTTGCTATCAAGTAAAAACACTATGACTAAATAACTCAGCCTAACTTGACATGGTTACTTTCTGTGATCGTTCATTATCCCCTCTTTATGAGGTTGAGGATCAGAAAATATCTGAAGATGTCTTTTTGTTTTGGTAACGAATTACAAGGCACAAGGCAATGTTTCTTAACCCAAACTAATATAATGCTGATTAGTTGCAAGGGGCCTTACTTACATATTGTGAGTTGATATATTCAATTTTTTTCTAAGAACTCCTTTTCATTGTTTTTATACAAGAAATGAAAGCCTAGGATGACATGGTTGAAAAATGTATATATGCCATCATTTCTAACAGTATGAACTTAGCTTTCATTTTGACATCCGATTTTGACATCCATGACTTCAGCATGTTGGTTTGTCATGACGAGGCCCTATCTGGGTGTAATCGTGGCCTCCTTCTACGCTACTCCCTACATCCCAGGTTCTGTTAGTTCAGGTGCTTCCCCTCTCTCACTCTCTCCTACACCCGGTTCTTTATCTCAGGTGGTTCCCTCTCTCAACCCCTACTTCTACATTCACTCACACCAACACAAGAGATCCATCATTACTTCTTCTAGTCAACTGTCGCTCCCCGCTCATTCTATCACACTCTCTCTTCCCCTACACCCAGTTCTGTTATCTCAGGTGGCTTCCTCTCTCCTCTACTCTTCCCTACACCAGAGTTTCTGTTATCTCAGGTGCTTTCTCTCTCACTCTCTCCTACACCCAGGTTCTGTTATCTAGGTAGGCTTCCCCCCGTCTCCCTCTCTCCTAACCAGGTTCTGTTATCGCAGGTTGGCTTCCCCCTCTCACATCCTCTCTACACACAGGTTCTCGTTAATCGTCCAGAGTATTCCCTCTCGTACTCTCTCTTACCCACAGGTTCTGTAATCTGCAGGTTGTAAATTAATGGCGGAGAATATCTCCCTTTCATGCAAGAATAGAAGATCAGAGGGTGAACAAGGATGTTCACGTGTCGATACTCTAAATCCCCAAAAAGGAAATGAGACTAATATAATCCACTTGCGAAAATGTGGGAAGGGTCTGTGGACACTTAAGAGACAGTTATTATGAGTGTGTTCATTGGAGACCTACGTAGACATATACCACTATATATCTCTGTAATATTTAACTTCATAATAGTCACACATACAATCAGCTTAAAGAACCTATCCGATTCAGTACTAAATGCAAGTGAGTCACACAAGCATGAATACTCAATCATGAACGTTATGTATACTCTTTGCACATGTTCACCTTTGATAATCTTTGAATACACTAATCATCAACCAATTAAGATATGGCATCAAGCTTAACATTCATTCTGCGGCATGCCACCCTGCAGCTCACACCACAATGAATTGGGATCAGATGTCGCAGACCGCTTTTCTACTGTTAAGTGAATAAAACCCTCCTGAGGAAAATCCTCTTCAGACTAAGCAAACCACAGCAGAGCTGTGGTAGCGAATAGTTACCCCTAAGTCTCCCTCACTTACCAGCACCAATGTCTAGAACATGACCTGATGTCAGCTAAGCGTTCTTGGGTACCACACATGCTTCCCATAAACTAATCAGCCTACGTGAGCCCATTTTACCCACAACATTACCTCGGGTGAACACTTGGTTCTACACAAACACGCCAATCCAATGATCAGCTTACTTCTGCCCTCTCGCCACCTAAAGCATTCACAGAAATAAATAACGGTACCACCTTCACATCTTTAAGATACCTAATTTACTAGTCCACCCATCCTAGAAATGATGTAACCATCGAGCCAACAGAATCCATCAGTAGCTATCTGCACTGCTCCCATAAACGTTCCCTTCCCCCTATCGTCACTCACCCAACAAATCCATCAGTAACTTCTGCCCACGCTCCCAATAACTTCCCTTCCCCCTAATCGTCACTCACACCAACAGAGATCCATCAGTACTTTCTGACTGCTCCCATAACGTCTCCCTTCCCCTATCGTCACTCACACCAAAACAGAATCCATCAAGTACTTCTGCACTTGCCTCCCATAACGTTCCCTTTCCCCCTATAAACTTCCTCACAACCAAAACGATCCAATCAGTACTTAATGCCACTGCTGCGCCATATGTTCCTTCCCCCTATCGAGTCACTCACAGCAACAGAATCCTCAAGTACTTCTGCTTCTGCACTGCTCCCCAATAACGTTTCCCTTCCCTTATACGTCACCACACCAACAGAATCCATCAGTACTTCTGCCAACTGCCCCATAACGTTTCCCGTTTCCCCCTATTCGTCACTGCAACACCAAACAGAATCCATCAGTACTCTGCCAACTGCTCCCTAACGTTCCCTTCCCCCTATCCGCACTCACACCAACAAGAAATCCATCTACTTCTGCCACTGCCTCCCATAACGTTTCCCTTGCCCCTATCGTCACTTCACAACCAAAGATCCTCAGTACTTTCTGCCACTGCCCCATAACGTTCCCCTTCGCCGCCTATCGTCACTCACACCAACAGAATCCAATCAGTAACTTCTGTCACTGCTCCCATAACGTTCCCTTCCCAATATCGTCACTACACTAAAACCAACAGAATCCATCAGTACTTCTGCCAACTGTCCATAACGTCTTCCCCTATCGTCACTACACACCAACAGAATCCATCAGTACTTCTGCAACTGCTCCATCAACGTTCCTTATAGTAATTTCAGAGCAACAGCAAAACACCCCAACTGGATAATTCTTCTTCAATGGGGTTAACGGCAGTTGGCATCCTAATATTAATGTGCGATTACCGCCACCAGGTTGGAACAGGATATAACGAAGAAAACACTAATATATGCTATAAGTGGGGAAAAAAATAAAAATACAAAACTAGACACGTTAACAAACAAAACCCAACCCACTTATTCAATCACAACTCCAAAATACATCCTACAGACAGGCTCGGGGCCTGTAGATGGCGGAACCATTCACAAAACTTGCACGGCCTTCCCGGCTGTGAATCCCGAAGACCCTTAAAACTGTTCAGCCGGCTATTCCCCTGATTCCAGTTTTCTTAGACTTCTTCTCTGCTTGTGCTGTAGTTATAACTGTTGGCATAAATAATACAAAATCCACCTTTTTTAGATGCAGCATTTCACTACTATCGCTTCGGCCTGGATGAGAAACCTTCACTGGTCGTGGCGGCCCCACTACCATTCGTTTCTTTCCCGCCTCTGTTCCTTCCAATCTTCTCACTGCCTCAGAAACAGGAGACAAGCTGAGACACTCCTTACCCTTGCCACCTCATTCTCCTTCAACCCTAACACGGGCACTCCTTACCCTTGCCACCTCAATTCCCCTTCAACCCTACCAGGGCACTCCTTACCCCTTGCCACCTCATTCCCCTTCAACCCTACAGGGCACTCCTTACCCTTGCCACCTCATTCTCTTCAAACCCTAACAGGGACTCCTTACCTTGCCACCTTCATTCCCCTTCAACCCTAACAGGGCACATCCTTACCCTTGCCACCTCATTTTCCTTCAAAAACCAAAGGGGCACTCCATTAACCCTTGCACCTCATTCCCTTCAACCTAACAGGACACTCCCCTTACCCTTGTCACCTCACTCCCTTCAACCCTAACAGGGCACTCCTTACCCTTTTCCACCTATTCTCCTTCAACCCTAACAGGGCAACTCTTACCCTTGCACCTCATTCTCCCTTCCACCCTAACAGGCACTCCTTACCCTTGCCACCCATCATTCCCCTTCAACCCTAACAGGACACTCCTTACCCTTGTCACCTCACTCCCCATTCAACCCTAACAGGGCAACTCCAGAAATTCAGGCGCGCCATGTTCCAACGGCTCCACAGCTTGCAGCATTTCCTTTTCAATCTGGCATAACGACACTCTTCCCTTCTTGCAACACCACTTTGACAACATGACCAAATCTTTTACATTTATGAACACTGAAGGGCCTTGTTCACTAAAAGCTCTGACAGGGTTATCTCAATGAATCTGAACTTCTATCGAGAAGCGGAGAGACTCTCATCAAAAGAACAGTAAGCATGGATTGAAGTAAATGTATTTTCTCCAGAACCACACGGGTCAGTCAGACGGAGCACCAACGCAACATTCATTGACAGTCTCAGTAAATGCTCTGCTTTATTTCTCGCGCCATCCAGAAATAACCCCATTGATAAGCGACCCACACGGGAAAGCATTCCACTCCGATATCTTATTTGAGCTCTTAAAAAACGCTTCTTCTGCTCCTCAGACACACAAAAAGAAAAATCCTAATAGACGCCACTTCTTGTGACTCTCAACCAACTCCCCACTTCCTCCCACCATTCCATCATTTCGTTTGAGACGTTAAAAACAGAATTTCCCCATGTAGCATTGGTCCACCCTTCACTCTGACTAAAACGAGTCTAAAGGGGTTTTCCTAGATTACCACCAAACAACTGTACTTCTCTTGTATCCCCCTTTTCGTCACATTACGGTAACCCACTCATGTCTCACTTCCTGTACTATTAACTTCACCCGACTCATCTAGCAGTTTCAAACAAACCTCAGGTTATCCCGCCATCCTTCACTCCTTGATGTAATTCCAAGTCTCCTTAACGAGTTCCTTCTATGCTGACTCTTTTAGACAGATTATGTGAGAGCTGTAGTCTGATGATTGTTTCATCGCTGCAAATGCTCATTATCTTAGAGAGAGAGAAGACTCCCATGGATTGGCCAACTCTCAAAGTCTCGAAGTCTATCTCTAGCTATTTCACAGTCAAAATACAGGGATAGTCTCTTCGACGTAAGCCTCACATTGGGGTGCGGTACAATATAGTCTTATGTGTTAATTTAAAGAACTCTTCACCTCCGCGGGAATGAGTGGAGTGTTCATCCGTGCAAAGGCCATTAACAATTTCAATTGATATATCAGCCATTCATCCCACTGCGTAGGCTTGATGTGACCCCTGGACACCCTCATATTGTGCTATTGCACCCATTACGTTCCCTCCTCCGTCCATCCTACCCCCTTCCCGGTGTCCAGCCACAGCCAGTCAACATCGCTCCTAGCGCTCGGAATCTCCTATCATTTGTTACTAAACACACAGCAGTCTCTCACTGGTTTTGTTTAGCTCATTTTCTGCTGCATTATCTAGTTCACTAGCTCAGAGATCAAACTGATAACGCGCAATTGGTGTAGGGGACGTATCAGCTCAAACGGTTGGGTTCCTTTCACTTTACCACGCATACACCACAATTCAACGAGCCCGTCCACGCCGCCCATGAGTCTGAAGGAGGTACACCTCAATCAATTGTAATGAGCCTAAATTGAATAATATTATTTTGAATGTCTTATTTCAAAAGAAGTAAAAAAATTATAGACTTTCTAATCTGAATATTTCATGTGGTGCCGTCTCAGAGGTTGACTGATAATTTATTTTTAACTAGGTTGAATATGTTCTATCATCGAAATAATACCCACCGGCTCCCCAGGTAGCTAATGAATATCTTTGAAAAGATTAAGAGCCATTCTCATGACCCTAATGGTACAATGCGCCAGACAAACGAAGTTGGACTTCATGGCAATTTCTCTTACCACGATGTGATGCCACAGAACCCTAAATATCGTCCCTGTCTGCCTATTACAACTACCAGGCATCCCTCTCCACAGCCTCAAAGACCGATGCTCTCATCAATAAATATGTCCCTGATGTCATAGCACCTTTTGCTCCCTTCTGCCACTATACAGTATGCCTCTTCTTCTGTGCTGTGTAGCTACGATACGAGGATCTATCCCAGGATGACCTTCTTTAATGAAATCACTATAGAGTCCTGGCGATATAGCACTTAGTTCTAGTACCAGTAAATAAGGATGTGTACTGGCGATACCGTGGATCTAACTTTATGAATCATAAGAGAATCACCGGGAATAACCGGATACCTTTACGATCAAACATAAGAATGCTCTAGGAAACGCCTCGCCTACCTAAAATGAATACAAATAAACGGTACTATGCGAATATCTGATTCAAGACCGATGTTAACATAAATCCGAATGACCAATTTGACAATACCTGGGTAATTTTAAATACGACCTGGAACTCCCAGTAAGAAGTACTGTGAGAATACTGACTCGCTATATTTGAGATGAATAATCAATATATGAAGACTGAATACTGCTACACTTAAATTAAATC
>NW_019943149.1:177583-178333 GCF_002910315.2 Salvelinus sp. IW2-2015
GGCAGGACAGAGAAGCTACGTCTGGTAAGACGAGGGGTGGGGGTGTGTGTCTATTTGTCAATAACAGTTGGTGTGCAATGTCTAATATTAAGGAAGTCTTGAGGTATTCCTCGCCTGAGGTAGAGTACCTCATGATAAGCTGTAGACCACACTATCTACCAAGAGAGTTCTCATCTATATTATTCGTAGCCGTCTATTACCACCACAAACCGATGCTGGCACTACGACCACACTCAATGAGCTGTATAAGGACATAAGCAAACAAGAAAATGCTCATCCAGAAGTGGCGCTCCTAGTGGCCAGGGACTTTAATGCAAACTTAAATCAGTTTTACAATTTTTTTTACCAGCATGTCACATGTGCAACCAGAGGAAAACAAACTCTAGACCACCTTTACTCCACACACAGAGATGCATACAAAGCTCTCCCCTGCCCTGGCGACAGGTAACCTAGTGGTTAGAGCGTTGGACTAGTAACTGAAAGGTTGCAAGATCGAATCCCCGAGCTGACAAGGTACGAATCTGTCGTTCTGCCCCTGAAAAAGGCAGTTAACCCACTGTTCCTAGGCCGTCATGGAAAATAAGAATTTGTTCTTAACTGACTTGCCTAGTAAAATAAAAAATACAAAAATTGCCATATCTGACCATAATTATATCCTCCTGATTCCTGCTTACAAGCAAAAACTAAAACAGGAAGTACCAGTGACTCGCTCAATACGGAAGTGGTCAGATGATGTGGATGCTACGCTAC
>NW_019943149.1:180653-189544 GCF_002910315.2 Salvelinus sp. IW2-2015
CACCAGTAAGCCAGTGACTCAGCCCCTGTAATAGGGTTAGAGGCAGAGAATCCCAGTGGAGAGAGGGGAACCGGCCAGGCAGAGACAGCAAGGGCGGTTCATTGCTCCAGTGCCTTTCCGTTCACCTTCACACTCCTGGGCCAGACTACACTCAACCATAGGACCTACTGAAGAGATGAGTCTTCAATAAAGACTTAAAGGTTGAGACCGAGTCTGCGTCTCTCTCACATGGATAGGCAGACCATTCCATAAAAATTGAGCTCTATAGGAGAAAGCCCTGCCTCCAGCTGTTTGCTTAGAAATTCTAGGGATAGTAAGGAGGCCTGCGTCWTGTGACCGTAGCGTACGTGTAGGTATGTACGGCAGGACCAAATCGGAAAGATAGATAGGAGCAAGCCTATGTAATGCTTTGTAGGTTGGCAGTAAAACCTTGAAATCAGCCCTAGCCTTAACAGGAAGCTAGTGTAGAGAGACTAGCACTGGAGTAATATGATCACATTTTTGGGTTCTAGTCAAGATTCTGGCAGTAGTGTTTAGCACTAACTGAAGTTTATTTAGTGCTTTATCCGTGTAGCCGGGAGGTAGAGCATTGCAGTAGTCTAACCTAGAAGTGACAAAAGCATCGATACATTTTTCTGCATCATTTTTGGACAGAAAGTTTCTGATTTTTGCAATGTTACGTAGATGGAAAAAAGCTGTCCTTGAAACAGTCTTGATATGTCCATCAAAAGAGTGATCAGGGTCCAGAGTAACGCCGAGGTCCTTCACAGTTTTATTTGATACGACTGTACAGCCATCAAGATTAATTGTCAGATTCAACAGAAGATCACTTTGTTTCTTGGGACCTAGAAGAAGCATCTCTGTTTTGTCTGAGTTTATAAGTAGAACATTTGCCACCATCCACTTCCTTATGTCTGGAACACAGGCTTCCAGCGAGGGCAATTTTGGGGCTTCATCATGTTTCATCGAAATGTACAGCTGTGTGTCGTCTGCATAGCAGTGAAAGTTAACATTATGTTTCCGAATGACATMACCAAGAGGTAAAATATATAGTGAAAACAATAGTGGTCCTAAAACGGAGCCTGATATCTTTCCGACAGATAAGATCTAAACCAGGCCAGAACTTGCCCGTGTAGACCAACTTGGGTTTCCAATCTCTCCAAAAGAATGTGGTGATCGATGGTATCAAAAGCAGCACTAAGGTCTAGGAGCACGAGGACAGATGCAGAGCCTCGGTCTGACGCCATTAAAAGGTCATTTACCACCTTCACAAGTGCAGTCTCAGTGCTATGATGGGGTCTAAAACCAGACTGAAGTGTTTCGTATACATTGTTTGTCTTCAGGAAGGCAGTGAGTTGCTGCGCAACAGCTTTTAAAAATGTTTTTGAGAGGAATGGGAGATTCGATATAGGCCAATCGTTTTTTATCTTTTCTGGGTCAAGGTTTGGCTTTTTCAAGAGAGGCTTTATTACTGCCACTTTTAGTGAGTTTGGTGCACATTCAGTGGATACACTAGGTCTATATACTGAGATAGATAATACCACTAGGCCTATATACTGTGATAGATAGTACCACTAGGACCACTACGGCTATATACTGAGCATACGATAATACCTAATTACGGCTATATACTTGAGATAGATCATAGCCTACTTTGAGGGCCCATTTATACTCAGATGGCTTCAGATAGCTACAATAAATATCGGACTCTAATATCTCGAGAGACTCAAAGATACATAGACTTGAAGGCTCTATAACTGTGATGATTTACTGACTAGGACTCATATACTGTAGATAATAGGTAACCGACTAGTCTGAATATATGTGCTAGATAGGACCCGACTACGAGGGAGAGCAAGCAAAATGCCGCAATAGGAGAGAGAGAGAGAGAAGAGAGAGAGAAGATGAGAGAGAGAGAGAGGAGAGAGGGAAGAGAGAGAGCAGAGACGAGCAGAAGCAAGAAGGCCAAACACACCATATTGCTCTACAGCTCCCGCTCCTGTTTCTCTCTTGCTCACGAGGAGCTTCAGGATTTTTCACTTGTTCCGTGCACAATCTCATTTGAAGATTCCGTTTACCCCCATGTCCTCCCTCTAACTTGGAGCTATGCCTGTGGCGACTAAGAGGGGAAAGGTAAGTAATTGAACGGGTGTATGGGTTACTGAGATGGTATACAGTTACCTGTACAATATATAGAACTGAATATTGGAGCATGAATTGAATGATTAATAAACTGTTGATTGTCCGTTCATAATGTGGATGACAAGTCAAAGAGTGACGGTATAATCACCGGATAATAGTTTAGGATCAGAAAGACCCGTCCGTAGCTTAACGCACTTCCATCATCTCCTGTTTTCAGTCACAGCGTGATGGATTCTGTTAATATGTATTGCACTGCTTTGGTAATAGAAGGCTACTGAGAACAAGTTAACTAACATCTATCCAGGCCTAAATCAACACACAATACGGGAAATTATTAGATTACCGCAATTTATCTTGAGTTAATGGCGCTGCCCTGAGAAGCTATCTGTAAAGGGGGAACTCTACTAAAGGTGAGTTTGACTTCTGCGAGTGGGTATATTAATGGTGTAGATTGACTCATCGGGGATAATAAGTATAAAGGTGAGTTGACTTCTGGGTGGGTCGCATATTAAGGTGAAGTTGACTTCTGGTGGTATATTGCTTATAGAATTGGGTGGAGCTTGATAACTTTCTGGTGGTGAGTATAGATAAAAGGTGAGTTTGACTCTTGGGTGCTGTATTATAAAGGGTGGTTAGAAAACATTTCTGGGTGGAATAGTAAATCAGGTGCGTTTGGACTTTCCTGGGTGGTAATAGCGTAAAAGGTGAGTTGACTTCATGGCGTGGGTATATTAAAGGGTGAGTTACTTCTGGGGTGGCTATGACTAATCGTGAGCTTGACCTTCTGGGTGGAATATAAAGGTGAGTTGATTCTGGGCTGGGTGATACTAAAGGTGCAAGTTGACTTCTGTGTGGTATATAGTCATTCTCGTGCTATATAAGGGTGCGTTGACTTCTGGGTGGCATATATAAAGGTGAGTTGACTTCTGCGGTGGTAATATCTAAAGGTTGAGGTTGACTTCTGGGGTCGGTTACCTAAAGCGTGAGTTTGAACTTCTGGGTGGTATATAAAGTGACGTTGACTTCTGTTGTGGTATAAAAGGTGAGTTGACTTTGGGTGCGTAATATAAAATGGTGAGTTTGACTCTTGGGTGGTATATTAAAGGCTAGTTTGCACCTTCTGGGTGGTAAATATACACTGGTGAAGTTGACTTCTGGTGGTATTAATGGGTGCGAGTGACTTCTGGGTGGTATATAAAGGTGAGTTGAACCTTTCTGGTGGTATATAAAGGTGAGTTTGACTTCTGTGTGGTCATATAATGGTGAGTTGACTTCTGGGTGGTATAATGGTGAGTTGGACTTCTGGTGGTACTATAAAGGTGAGTTTTGAACGAACTTCTTTCTGGGTGGTATAGTAAGGTGAAGTTGACTTCTGGGTGGTAATCATAAAGGTGAGTTGACTTCTGGGTGGTATAATAGGTAGTTGACTTCTGGGTGGTAATATAGGTGAGTTTGACTTTGGGTGGTATCTAAAGTAGTGACTTCTGGGGGGGTATATAAAGGTGAGTTGACTACCTGGGTGGTAATATCAAAGGTGACGTTGACGACTCTGGGTTGGTTATATAAAGGTGAGTTGACTTCTCGGGTGTTATAAAGGTGAGTTGACTTCTGGGTGGTAAATAAAGTGAGCTTGACTTCTGGGTGGTTATAAAGGTGAGTTGACTTCTGGGGTATATAAATGGTGAGTTGACTTCTGGGTGTATATAAATGGTGAGGTTGAACTTCTGTGTGGTATACACAGTTCATCCCCCTGGCATTTTTAAATACTCATTTTGTTGCCATTACCAACCTGTAATTTCATGGATTTTTTGATTCATGTAATGGAACAATCACACAAATTGTCCAAATTGGTGAACGTGAAATGAAAAATTAACTTGTTTCAAAAAAAAAATTCAAAAAAAAAATAAAAACAGAAAAGTGGTGAGTCACCCTAAATCATCATGCAGTCCCCCCTCAATAATTCTTTGGTGGAAATCATACCTTCAGAACGTCACATAATTAGTTAAATAAATCCCCCAAGTCGTGCAATCTAGTGTCACGTCATCTGTCACTGATCTCAGTATATATACACCTGTTTCTGAAAGGCCCAGAAATCTGCAACCAAAGCAAGCGGTCACCTATGAAGACCCAAGGAGCTCTCCCAACAGGTCAGGGACAAAGTGTGGAGAAGTACAATCGGGGTTGGGTTATAAAAAAAGATCAGAAACTTTGAACTCTCCAACCCACGAGCACCATTTCAAATCATTATACTTTTTGTTATAAGATATGGCACCACAACAAACCTGCCAAGAGAGGGTCGCCCACAAAACTTCTCATGGAGCGGCAAGGAGGGCATTAATCAGAGGGCAACAAGAGAAACCAAAGATAACCCTGGGGAGGGGGAAGGCCCCTTTGGGCCCCCGCCCCAAAAGCTTCAACAACAGAGATTGGAATAATCTGTCCTAGGGCCACTTTAAGGCCGTAAATCCACAGAGCTGGCTTTTACGGAAGTGGCAGAAAAAAACGAAGCAAACCATTATTGGTGTTCGCATCAAAAGCATGTGGGCCTCCCCAATACATATGGAAGAAGGTAGGTCAGATGAGCTAAAATGTAGCTTTTGGCCATCACAGGAAAACAAACTAATTGTTTGGCGCAAAACCCAACACCTCACAGTCACCCCGAGAACACCATCCCCACAGTGGAAGCATGGTGGTGGCAGCATCATGCTGCTGGGATGTTATCATTGGCAGGGACTGGGAAACTGGTCAGAATGAAGGAATGATGGATGGGTGCGAAATAAACAGGGAAATTATTGAGGGAAACCTGTTCTTCAGGGCGCGTCTTCCAGAGATTTGAGACTGAGATGAGGTTCCTTCCAGCAGGAAAGGACCTAAGCATACTGCTAAGCAACACTCGATCTGTCCGTGGTTTAAGGGGAAACATTTAAATGTCTTGGAATGGCCTAGTCAAAGCCCAGACCTCAATCCAATTGAGAATCTGTGATATGCCTAAAGATGGCTGTTCACCAGCGGGAAACACCATCCCAACATGAAAGTAGGCTGGAGCAGTTTTGACCTTTGAATAATGGGCCAAAATCCCAGTGGCTAGATGTGCCAGCTTATAGAAATATTCCAAGAGACTTGCAGCTGTAAAATTGTGCAGAAGGTGGCTCAACAAAGTTTGATTTGGGGGTGAAGTTTGCACGCTCAAATTGTCAGTTTTTTTTGTCTTATTTCTTGTTGTTTCACATAACATAATTTTGGCATCTCAAAGTGGTAGGCATCGTTGATTGTAAATCAAAATGTCAACGTGCTGACCTTGTTATACTATGTTTCCTGTATTATTGTGGTCAGGTCAGGGGTGGTGACGTGGGTGGGTATGCGTGTTTTTGTATTGTCTAGGGTTTTTTGTATGTCTAACGTGGTGTAGGTCTACTGGTGGCTCTGAAACTATTCCCAATCAGAAGGCAGTGTTTATCGTTGTCCTCTGATTGGGGACCCATATTAGGTAGCCATTTTTTCAATTTAGGTTTGTTTGTCAACGTGCGACCTTGGCTCTCAATCACACATACGACGGACGTCGCCACCCCTAAAATCCGTTGTGAATTCCAGTTGTAAAGACAACAAATAGGAAAATGCCCGAAGATGGGTGAATACTTTGTAACACTGTAAATGGTGCGATTGACTTCTGGCGTGGTATATAAGTTATTCGGAATCAAATGCCTGCTCTTTTACAACGCCCTGGGTAATCACTGAGCTAATACTTCATCTCAGTATAGGGCCTCATATACACCCAGATCGATGCTATTAGCCCTTATTTCCTGACCCAGACGCGCATGCAGCATGCTTCGGATTCATTTTCAGTCAGATTTCTTTCTGGCAATTCCCTTTCTATCTGCTGGTTTGTCTCCCCTGGAGGTGGGAGGGTTTGAGGCTGAGGCTGGGAGGGCTTACGGTGCTGGAGGGTTGGAGGCGAGAAGGATGAGGTGCTGGGAGGGTTGGAGGCTGAGGCCTGGGAGGGAATAGGTTGGAGGGTGAGGCTGAGGCTGGGAGGGATGAAGGTGGAGGTTTGGACGGCTGAGCTGGGAGGGATGAGGTGGAGGGTTGGAGCCTGAGGCTGGGAAGGGATGAGGTGGGAGGGTGGACGGCTGAGGCTAGGGAAGATTGGTGCGGTTAAGTTAGGTCAAAGATAAGTTACTCCCACTACAGATAAGATCGATAAAAATCATATCAAGATATATAGAATAATATCATATCAGATAATAGATAATAAAATCATATCAGATAATAGATAATCTAAATCCATATAATAATAAATCATACTCAAGAAATCAGACTAATCAGATCAATCAGATAAAGATAATAAATCATATCAGATAATAGATAATAAATCATATCAGATAATTAGATAATAGATCATATCCGATAATAGATCATAAATATTCAGAAATAATCATCATCAGATAATAGTCTAGATCATTCAGATAATAGATAATACATTATATCAGATACATAGATAATACATCATATCAGATAATGATTCAATAGATCATATCAAGATAATAGATAATAAATCATATCAGATATAAGATAATAGATCAGTATCAGATAATAAATAATATCAGACTAATAGATAATGATCATATCAGATAATGATAATAAATCATATCAGATAATAGATAATGGATCATATCAGATAATAAATCATATCAGATAATAATTCAATAGATCATATCAGATCATAGATAATAAATCATATCAGATAATAGATATAGATCATATCAGATAATAGATAATCAATCATGATCAGATAATAAATAATACATCATGATCAGATACTAGATCATACATCATATCAGATAATAGATAATAGATTCATATCGATAATAGATAATAAATCATAATCAGATAATAATAATATAATCAATATCAGATAATGATACATAAAATCATATCAAGATAATCGATAAAATCATATCAGATAATAGATACATAAATCAGATCAGATAATAGATAAAAATCACGATCAGATCATAGATCATATTCAGATCATATCTAGCTAATAGATAATAAATCATATCAGAATAATAGATAAAATGAGACATATCAGATTTCATTAGGGATCCATATTCAGATAATAGATAATAGATTCATATCAGATATAGATAATAGGATCAATATCAGATCACATTTAAAAGTAGTCGGCACTGTTTATGGAATAGGGGCCATTTGGACTCATCTTATCTGATGTTTTTGAGCCAGTAGTGATTCAGTATTTCCTCAATTACCGCCAAGAAATCTATAGGACCACGACCAAGCATCATGTGGTGTCCACTGAATGTAAAATGAATAGAAGCTATTAGCGCCATTTCCTATTTTTTCTTGTGCAATAATCCCCCTCCTCCCCCAGCAGACACAATGAGCACCTGGACCCCTCAACCCTTCAGACCCACCACAGCCACGGCCGACCTACACCTGGTGCAGTCACATGGCACACCTGCCCATCCTTGCAACAGGATGCATCCTGGCAGCTAAGCGACGAGTCTCAAGCCTCCACCTCGACCGGCCGGGGTTCCACGTCTGACATCACTCAAGCATGTAGCGAGTCCAGCTGTTTTTGAATCAAGCGGCGCTATAGTCTAATCATCTTACTTTGGGCCTAGTAAGGCAAGCCCCTAGGTCATCTACATGATTCAATCTGCTTTCCCTCGGACATGAGGAAGTCAACTAACTTCTTCATAATAACCCTGGCCTGGCGACCTCTGGTGGATACGTTGTGCTTCACCGTTCACACTGGTTAATACCTTGCTCCAGACGAGTGGCCCCGTTCGGCGCAGTGCTGCTTGTCCACATGGTCCGCGTTCGCCAGAGCGCTGAGCGTGCACGTATCGATCCTGATGCTGGCCGTCAATCGCTCTGGATCGCTACAGGTGTACGGTTCCCCAACCTAGGCAGGCGGCTCCCCTGGCGCAGCAAAGCCTGCTCTCATCATTGGTCTCTCACGGACGCTTGTCCGCCGTGCTGGCCGGCCGCTCGCCATCTTCAGAGAGTACCTGTCAGGAGGGGGTAGGATCCCGCCATCCACCTGAGGATCTTCAGTCTGCTATGAGAATGGCCTTTAGGCAGCGCAGAGATGGATCCATTTACAGCTGCTATGTTACTGTGCAGTACTTGCTGCCACTCTCCTCATCAGTTATGCCTACATCTGCAATCTGGGTGAACTGCAGAACCACGTGAGGTCCAGCGAGCCGCGGTCGAGCCGTCCAGCCGCAGGAAGAAGACCAACCAAGATGCTGGTTAACTGGTGGTGTAGTCTTTCGGCATCTGCTGGCTGCCCTTCCAGTGGTTTCAACTAGCCAGTGACCTAGACTGGTGCTCAGCTTAAGACCATACAAGCTATCTATACTCTCTTCCACATTGTAAGCATAGTGCTCCACCTTCGCCAACCCGCTCTGTAGCGGTTTGGTGATATAAGAACTACAGGAATGGGTTCCTCATGAGTGATTCAGGTGTGACGGCTAAACCAACAGTATCACCCTTGAGGGAATCTTCAGGGACCCGGTTCAAAAAAGATGCTCTTTGAATGGAGGACACCACTCCTAGCGTCTGATTTGGGTTGATTTATCTGCCGTCTGATTTTGGTTGATTGATCTGCCATCTGATTGATCTGCCGTCTGCATGGAGGCTGCCTGGTTTGGAGTGAACTTAGTACATTACAAAGGGAATCTGAAGGCTGCTGAATTAAACAAAAAAAAAGCTTGTTCAGAGCA
>NW_019943149.1:189569-198062 GCF_002910315.2 Salvelinus sp. IW2-2015
TAGATAGTACCACTAGGCCTATATACTGAGATAGATAGTACCACTAGGCCTATATACTGAGATAGATAGTACCACTAGGTCTATATACTGAGATATTCACATGTCATTTATTTCTCACGCTGACAGGCTAATCTATGCTTATAAACTGTTGTAGTCTCTTTTCACCAGCTTCAGTTGATATGACCCAAATGGCTCTCTATTCCTTAAAGGATTTGATAAAACGTGAACAGACAGTGGCTGTGTGACCCAATCAATGGAAGCAATACTGCTGTTGTTACAATCACAGGCAGAGGCAGTTCTCTCTGTACAGTGGCTATGTTCCCGAATTACACAACATCTGTCCGTGTGCTCTTGAGCAAGGCACGTATCAACCCTAATTGGTCCTGTAAGTCGCTCTGGATAAGAGCGTCTGCTAAATGACATAAATGTTCCCTGGATTCAACAGGGAATTTCAGGGAATTAAACATCCACACATGTTGTAATGCAATGTAGACAGCAGACCCATTCGGAAATATGAGGTGGAGAACACCAGCATCTGATTATCTGTGTTCCAAATGGCAAACTATTCCCTATATAGTGCACTACTTAAGACCCTATTCCCTATGTAGTGCACTACTTTTGACCCTATTCCCTATGTAGTGCACTACTTAAGACCCTATTCCCTATGTAGTGCACTACTTTTGACCCTAATCCCTATGTAGTGCACTACTTTTGACCCTATTCCATATGTAGTGCACTACTTAAGACCCTATTCCCTATGTAGTGCACTACTTTTGACCCTATTCCCTATGTAGTGCACTACTTTTGACCCTATTCCCTATGTAGTGCACTACTTTTGACCCTATTCCCTATGCAGTGCACTACTTTTGTCCCTATTCTCTATGTAGTGCACTACTTTTGCCCAGGGCCTTGAGATAATAAGGTGCCATTTGGGACGCATTCTCATTCATCAATGTATCTTTATCTTTTAATGTGGCTTACTCTGTTACGATATTCTGAGAGATTACTCTGTCTTCATGATATTCTTATATTACAATGTACTGGTCTAGTGACTATTTTGATCAGAGATCGCAGGGTCATTCCCTAGCTAAAACAGACAATGACGTTTAGTGACACTAACAATTCTATAATTTATCCTATTTTGCTGCTAGTTTACACAACAGAGAGAGAGAGAGAGAGAGAGAGAGAGAGAGAGAGANCGTTAGGTACAGTCTCAACAAGGTACATACCAGGTGATATAGGTACTGTTAGGTACAGTCTCAACAAGGTACAATACCGGTGATATAGTTATTTAGTACACATCTCAACATAGGTACACTACCAGGTGATATATTACTTTAGGGTACAGTCTCAACTAAGGTACATTACCAGGTGATATAGTTACGTTAGTACAGTCTCAACAAGGTACATACCAGTGATATAGTTACGTTAGGTACAGGCTCAACAAGGTACATAACACGGTATAGGTACGTTAGGTACAGTCCAACAAGTACATACCTGGGTTGAGTATGTTATGTTTAGGTACATCTCAACAAGGTACATACCTGGTGATATAGTTACGTTAGGGTACAGTCTCAACATAGGACATACCAGGTGATATAGTTACTTTAGGTACAGTCTGAACAAGGTACATACCCTGGTGATATAGTTACGTTAGGGTACAGTCTCAACTAGGTACATAACCTCGGTTGATAGTTATATATGGTCTAAGCCAATTTACAGTTAAAGTCGGAAGTGTACATACAACTTAGCCCAATACATTTTTTAACTCAGTTTTCACAATTCCTGACATTTAATCCTAGTAAAAAATATCGGTCAGTTAGGTTAGGGTTAAGATCACCACTTGTGAAATGTCAGAATAATAGATGAGAGAATTATTTAATTTCAGCTTTTCCATCACATTCCAGAGGGTCAGAAGTTGCATACACTTAATTCGTATTTGTAGCATTGTCTTTTAAATTGTTTAACTTGGTCAAACATTTAGTGTAGTCTTCCACAAGCTTCTCAGAATAATTGGGGGAATTTTGGCCCATTCCCCTGAAAGAGCTTGTGTAACTGAGTCAGTGTAGAGGCCTCCTTGCTCGCACACGCTTTTTCAGTTCTGCCTACACATTTTCTATGGGATTGAGGTCAGGGCTTTGTGATGGCCACTCCAATACCTTGACTTTGTGGTCATTAAGCCATTTTGCCACAACTTTGTAAGTATGCTTGGGGTCATTGTCCATTTAGAAGACCATTTGCAACCAAGTTTAACTTCCTGACTGATGTCTTGAGATGTTGCTTCAATATATCCACATAATTTCCCTGTCTCATGATTCCATCTATTTTGTGAAGTGCACCAGTCCCTCCTGCAGCAAAGCACCCCGACAACATGATGCTGCCACCCCCGTCCTTCACGGATGGGATGGGTTCTTCAGCTTGCAAGCTCCCCCTTTTTCCTCCAAACATAAGAATGGTCATTATGGCCAAACAATTCTATTTTTGTTTTGTCTGACCAGAGAACATTTCTCCAAAAAGTACAATCTTTGTCTCCATGTGCAGTTGCAAACCGTAGTCCTGGATTTTTTTATGGCAGTTTTGGAGCAGTGGCTTCTMCCTTGCTGAGCGACCTTTCAGGTAATGTCGATATAGGACTCGTTTTACTGTGGATATAGATACTTTTGTACCTGTTTCCTCCAGCATCTTCACAAGGTCCTTTGCTGTTGTTCTGGAATTGATTTGCACTTTTCGAACCAAAGTACGTTCATCTCTAGGAGACAGAACGCGTCTCCTTCCTGAGCGGTATGARGGCTGRGTGGTCCCATYYTGTTTATACTTGCGTACTATTGTTTTTACAGATGAACGTGGTACCTTCAGGCATTTGGAAATTGCTCCCAAGGATGAACGAGACTTGTGGAGGTCTACAATTGTTTTCCGGAGGTCTTGGCTGATTTCTTTTGATTTTCCTATGATGTCAAGCAAAGAGGCACTGAGTTTGAAGGTAGGCCCTGAAATACATCCACAGGTATACCTCCTATTGACCCAAATGATGTCAATTAGCCTATCAGAAGCTTCTAAAGCCATGACATCATTTTCTGATATTTTCCAAGCTGTTTAAAGGCACAGTCAACTTAATGTATGTACATTTCTGACCCCCAGGAGTTGTGATACAGTAAATTATAAGTGAATAATCTGTCTGTTATCAATTGTTGGAAAATTACATATGTCATGCACAAAGTAGATGTCCTAACCGACTTGCCAAAAACTATGTGTAATTACTCCAACCTAAGTGTATGTAAACTTCTGACTTCAACTGTACATACCAGGTGTTATGGTACGTTCTAAACCAGGTACTTACCAGGTTTTACATAAGGTAAATCTAATTAAGGTACGTACCAGGTGTTACAGTCCATATTGATGCTCTGTCCAGGTGCATAGGCTCTGTTGTTATGGTAACACGGACACTGCTCTGGAGTGATGCACTCTCTCCTATGTCGAACCTGAATCAAACAATCAATCAAGTTTTTAAAACCATTTTTTAAAACAGGGACTGACCAGGTGACTGGTGGCTGGACTCTCTGGCCAATCTGTTACATGTATCTATCACTTAGTTCACAGACAGACAGACAGACAGYCAGYCAGYCAGYCAGGCAGGCAGGCAGGCAGACATAGAAACCTTGACTAGGACGTAGGTTAGTGTTAAGGTCAGGGTTAGGGTTAGAGGTCAGGGATACGTACCGTGCCGTTTGCACAGAGATTGCCAGGGATACAGGCCAGACTGAAACAGTATTTATTTGGTGTTGTATTTTGTTAGGATCCCCATTAGCTGTTGCTAATCAGCAGTTACTCTTCATGATTTCCAAACAAAACATGAAACATTACATAATACTAGAAACGTACATGCCCCGCCCACCTGAGGATCTCTCCTTTACAGCCATCTATTTCCTGTTTGAGGGCTGCAAAATCCACTTGTCACTTAAATCACGCTGGATTGAGTACTTTCATTTTGCTCCTGCAACGTTCATACTCTTGCTTGTGCRTGTAGTTTTTCTCTGTTAACATTACAACCGTGGAGATGTTTGTAATGAACTGTCAAACACACCCCGGTAAATGACTGAAATGGGCTCAATGGAATACATTGTCTTTCCGTTGCATCTAAAYGACGCTTAATCTTTGTCAGGGATTTAATGCATCGTCTCAACACTTACATCAGAAGACAGAGAAGAAAGAGAAAGTTATTTTTTGCCAGGGTTAGGATACGTACCAAACTGTGGTGGCAGGTAGCCTAGTGGTTAGAGTGTTGGACTAGTAACCAGAAGATTACAAGATTGAATCCCCAAGCTAAAAATCTGTTGTTCTGCCACTGAACAAGTCAGTTAACCCTAAATGTTCCTCAGTCATCATTGAAAATAATAATGTGTTCTTAACTTCACTAGGGTAGTGGGCAGCATTTTGGATGAAAAGCGTGGCCAAATTAAACTGCTTGCTACTCAGGCCCAGAAGCTAGGATATGCATATAATTGGAAGACTTGGATAGGAAACACACAAGTTTCCAAGACTGTTAAAATAATGTCTGTGAGTAGAACAGAACTGATATGGCAGGCAAAAACCTGAGGAAAATCCATCCAGGAAGTACTATTATTTTGAAAGGCTGTTTTCCATTGAAAATCTATCCACCATACAAAGACTTAGGACCCAGTTCACAATCCCTATGGCTTCTTCTACATGTGGCCAGTCTTTAGGCATTGTTTCAGGCTTTTACTCTGAAAAATGAGGGAGATACAGCACTTTCAATGAGTGGACAGTGGACATTTCCAGAAATGAGTCCAGCGCGTGATCAGGAGTGCGCCTTTCTTGTTTCTCCTTTTCTATTGACAAAGCTTTTGTCCGGTTGAAATATTGTTGATTATTTATGATAAAAACTACCTGAGGATTGATTTTAAACATCGTTTGACATGTTTCTACGAACTTTTATTGCACTTGTTTGACTTTTTCTCTGTATGTCTTGAGTTTAGCTGTGCTTTGCTGCCTTTGATACTCACTGACTAAACGCACACTCAACAAACGGTGGTTTTTGGACATAAAGAGAGACATTATCGATACAATCGACATTTACTTGTATTTTCTTTTCAATGTTTATGATGAGCATTTCTTTAATTTGATTTGGCTCTCTGCAATTTCACCGGATGTTATTTGAGACAATCGCATTACTGAATATAACTCCGCCAATTTAAACGAGGTTTTTTGGACATGAATTAAACATATATTTTTTAATTTCACCTTTATTTACCAGGTAGGCTAGTTGAGAACAAGTTCTCATTTGCAACGTGCGCTGGCCAGATAAAGCAAAGCATTCGACATATACAAACACAGAGTTACACATGGAATAAACAAACATACAGTCAATAATACAGTAGAAAAAATAAAACAAAAAGTCTAATGGAGTGCAAATGAGGTAAGATACGGGAGTTAAGGCAATAATAGGCTATGGTGGTGAAGTATTACAATATAGCAATTAAACACTGGAATGGTAGATGTGCAGAAGATGAATGTGCAAGAACTGGATGCAAGGAGAAAGCTAAATAAATAAATATAGTATGGGGATGAGGTAGGTAGATACATGGGCTGTTTACAGATGGGCTATGTAAGGGTGACTGCTCTGACAGCTGGTGTCTAAAGCTAGTGCGTGAGATATGAGTCTCCAACTTCAGAGATTTTTGCAGTTCTTCCAGTCATTGGCAGCAGAGAACTGGAAGGAAAGACGACCAAGGAGAGAATTGGCTTTGGGGGTGACCAGTGAGATATACTCTGGAGCGTGTGCTATACGAGTGGGTGCTGCTATGGTGACCAGTGAGCTGAGATAAGGCGGGGCTTAACCTAGCAGAGACTTGTAGATAACTGTAGCCAGTGGGTTTGCGACGAGTATGAAGCGAGGGCCAACAAACGAGAGCGTACAGGTCGCAATGGTGGGTAGTGTATGGGCTTTGGTGACACAACAGGATGGCATACTGTGATATAGACTGCATTCTGTTTGTTGAGTGGAGGTGTTGGGGCTATTTTTAGATGACATCACCGAACGTCGAGGATTGGTTTTGATGGTCAGTTTTAGAGGGTATGTATTTGGCGAGCAGATGAGTTGCACAGGGATAGCTTTATATTACTGCGTATATCCGGAAGGACCGCTTCTCGAATTATATTTTGGATTGGGAGATGCCTCTAATCGTAGTCTGGTTAAGGAGACCGTTTTAATAAAAACAAGGTCTAACCAGACACCTAGGTATTTTTAGTTGTCCACGTATTCTAAGTCAGAGCCGTCCAGAGTAGTGATGCTGGACGGGCGAGCAGGTGCGGGCAGTGATCGGTTGAATGGCTAGTAATAGGGGTTGCAACAATTTCGGCAGATAAGTTTAGAAAGAGAGAGCCCAGATTGTCTAGCCCGGCTGATTTGTAGGGGTTCCAGATTTTGCAGCTCTTTCAGAACATCAGCTATCTGGATTTGGGTGAAGGAGAAATGGTGGGGGCTTTGGCGGGTTGCTGTGGTGGGTGCCGGGCAGTTGGCCGCGGTAGGGGAAGCCAGATAGAAAGCATGGCCAGCCGTAGAGAAATGCTTATTGAAATTCTCAATTATCACGGATTTATTGGTGGTGACAGTGTTTCCTAGCCTCAGAGCAGTTGGCAGCTGGGAGGAGGTGTTCTTATTCTCCATGGACTTTACAGTGGCCCAGAACTTTTTTGAGTTAGTACTACAGGATGCAAATTTATGTTTGAAAAAGCTAGCCTTAGCTTTCCTAACTCCCTGTGTATGTTTGTTCCTAACTTCCCTGAAAAGTTGCATATCACAGGGGCTATTCGATGCTAATGCAGAACGCCACAGGATGTTTTTGTGCTGGTCAAGGGCTGACAGGTCTGGAGTGAACCAAGGACTATATCTATTCCTAGTTCTACATTTTTTGAATGGGGCATGCTTATTTAAGATGGTGAGGAAGGCACTTTTAAAGAATAGCCAGGCATCATCTATTGACGGGATTAGGTCAATGTCATTCCAGGATATCCCTGCCAGGTCGATTAGAAAAGGCCTGCTCACAGAAGTGTTTTAGGGAGCGTTTGACAGTGATGAGGGGTGGTCGTTTGGTCGCAGACCCATTACGGATGCAGGCAATGAGGCAGTGATCGCTGAGATCTTGATTGAAAACAACAGAGGTGTATTTGGAGGGCGAGTTAGTTAGGATGACATCTATGAGGGTGCCCGTGTTTAGGGATTTGGAGTTTTACCTGGTAGGTTCATTGATAATTTGTGTGAGATTGAGGGCATCAAGCTTGGATTGTAGGATGGCGGGGTGTTAAGCATGTCCCAGTTTAGGTCACCTAGTAGCACGAGCTCAGAAGATAGATGGGGGGCAATCAATTCACATATGGTATCGAGGGTACAGCTGGGGGCAAAGGGAGGTCTATAGCAAGCGGCAACAGTGAGAGACTTGTTTCTGGAAAGGTGAATTTTTAGATATAGAAACTCGAATTGTTTGGGTACAGACTTGGATAGTAATACAGAACTCTGCATGCTATCTTTGCAGTAGATTGCAACACCGCCCCTGTGGGCGGGTACTTTATTGAACAAAACAAACATGTATTGTGTAACATGGAGTCCAGGGAGTGCCACCAGATGAAGATCATCAATGGTTAGTTATTCATTTAATCMCTATTTCCGACTTTTGTGAGTCCTCTCCTTGGCTGAAAAATGTCTGTATTGTTTCTTGTGGCTAGGCGCTGTCCTAACATAATCGCGTGGTGTGCTTTCGCCGTAAAGCCTTTTTGAAATCGGACACTGTGGTTGGATTAACAAGAAGTTTATCTTTAAAATGGTGTATAATAGTTGTATGTTTGAGGAATTTTAATTATGGAATTATGTTGTTTGAATTTGGCGCCCTGCAATTTCACTGGCTGTTGTCGAGGAGGGATACCGACAGAAATCTGGCYACCAGGGTCAGGTTWCAGGCCAAACTCTGGGGACGAGGGTCAGGATGCAGGTCATACTCTGGGGACCAGGGTCAGGATACAGACCAAACTCTAGGGACAATGGTTGGGGGAGTTCAGACCAATCTCTGGGGACCAGAGTCAGGGTATAGACCAAACTCTGGTGACGAAGGTCAAGTTACAGACCAAACTCTGTGGACCAGGGTCAGGGTCAGGAAACAGACCAAACTCTGGCGACCAATGTCAGCGTACAGACCAAACTGGGGACCAGGGTCAGGATACAGACCAAACTCTGGGGCCCAGGGTCAGTATACAGACCAAACTCTGGGTACCAGGGTCAGGGTACAGAACAAACTCTGGGACCAGGTTCAGGATACCGACAACATTCTGGGGACCAGGGTCAGGTTACAGACCAAACTCTGGGGCCCAGGGTCAAGGTACAGACCAAACTCTGGGGACGTCCAGAGTTGGTCTGTATCCTGACCTTGGACCCTGGTCCCAGAGTGTTGGTCTGTAACTGCCCTTTGTCACAGAGTTTGGTTG
>NW_019943149.1:201060-205308 GCF_002910315.2 Salvelinus sp. IW2-2015
TTGCCATCTTTATGCAATAATGTACCACTAGCCACTTTAAACTATGCCACTTTATGTTTACATACCTACAATACTCATCTCATATGTATATACCGTACTCTATACCATCTACTGCATTTCCATGCCGTTCTGTACCACCACTCATCCATATACTTTATGTACATATTCTTTATCCTTCACACTTGTGTGTGTGTGTAAGGTAGTAGCGGAATTGTTAGGTTAGATTACTGTTGGTTATTACTGCATTGTCGGAACTAGAAGCACAAGCATTTCGCTACACTCGCATTAACATCTGCTAACCATGTGTATGTGACTATAAAATTTGATTTGATTTGATTTGATTGATTTGACTCTGAGCTCAAACCTGACCACACCTGACCCCACCTATCCAAACCTGACCTTAACTTGACCCAACCCTGACCTGACCCTGATCTTATTCTCAGGCGCTGGGCCCAATAGGCATTCGGGGCTACAATCAGGCAGAAAGTCCAACAGCATACTGTAAATGTGGTTTATTTGAATGAGTGCCTTGTTTGTCACAAACTCTATATTGGAGAGACACAAACACACATAATGCAGACTTAAACAACATCTATACCGCATTCAAAGGATGATATCGCCACGTGTTGTATGTTCACTTTAGAGCTCATATGGAGAACCTTAGAAATTTGGGGCTGGAGACCAATATAAGGTGGTCAAAACTCAAGCACAGAGAGCTGAGTAACAATGGATTAGAACAGTAGAAACCATTGATCGTTAGGTCTAATGAAATACTAGCACCCTGTAATTTGTCTCTAAGTCAGAGTTTCCCAAACTGGGTCCTGGGCCGCCCTAGGCGCAAGTTCTTGGTACAGCCCTAGCACTACACAGCTGATTCAAATAATTAAAGCTTGATGATGAGGTGATTATTTGATTCACAGACACCATACCCTGACCCTGTTCCCAGAGTTTGGTCTCTTGTCCTGACCTGATCCTGTTCCATAGAGTTTGTTC
This sequence comes from Salvelinus sp. IW2-2015, assembly GCF_002910315.2. Taxonomy (NCBI): domain Eukaryota; kingdom Metazoa; phylum Chordata; class Actinopteri; order Salmoniformes; family Salmonidae; genus Salvelinus; species Salvelinus sp. IW2-2015. The sequence goes on from NW_019943149.1 coordinate 202,054, forward strand.
TGTACCCTGACCTGGCACCCAGAGTTTGGTCTGTTACCTGACCTGGTCCCCAGAGTTTGTTCTGTACCCTGACCCTGGCCCCAGAGTTTGTCTGTTACATACCCTGGTCCCCAGAGTTGTTCTGTACCCTGACCCTGGAACCCAGAGTTTGGTCTGTTACCTGACCCTGGCACCCAGAGTTTGTCTGTACCCTGACCCTGACACCCAGATTTTGTCTTACATGACCCTGGCACCCATAGTTTGGTCTGTATCCTGACCCTGGCACCCAGAGTTTGGTCAGTTACATGACCCTGGTCCCCAGAGTTTGGTCTACCTGATCCTGGCACCCAGAGTTTGGTCTGTTACATGACCCTGGTCCCAGAGTTTGGTCTGGACCTGATCCTGGCACCCAGAGTTTGGTCTGTTACATGACCTGGCACCCATAGTTTGTCTGTATCCTGACCCTGGCACCCAGAGTTTGGTCTGTATCCTGACCCTGGCACCCAGAGTTTGGTCTGCCTGATCCTGTCCCCAGAGTTTGGTCTGTACCCTGATCCTGGTCCCCAGAGTTTGGGCTGTACCCTGACCCTGGCACCCAGAGTTTGTCTGTACCCTGACCCTGACCTGGTCCCCAGAGTTCTGTAACCTGACCCTGGCACCCAGAGTTTGATCTGTAACCTGACCGTGCTCCAAATAGTTTGGTCTGTATTCTGAGCCTCGTCCCAGAGTTGGTCTGTAACCTGAGCCTCTTCCCAGAGTTTGGTCTGAACCTGAGCCTCGTCCCAGATTTGGTCTGTAACCTGAACCTCGTCCCCAGAGTTGGTCTGTACCCTGATCCTGTTCCATAGAGTTTGGTCTGTACCCTGATCCTGGTCCCCAGAGTTTGGTCTGTACCCTGATCCTGTTCCAAAGAGTTTGGTCTGTACCCTGATCCTGTTCCATAGAGTTTGGTCTGTACCCTGATCCTGGTCCCCAGAGTTTGGTCTGTACCCTGATCCTGTTCCAAAGAGTTTGTCTGTACCCTGATCCTGTCCCAGAGTTTGGTCTGTACCCTGACCCTGGTCCCAGAGTTTGGTCTGTTACCTGACCTTCACCCAGAGTTTGGTCTGACCTGACCCTGACCCTGGCACCCAGAGTTTGGTCTGTTACCTTCCCTGTCCAGAGTTTGTCGAACCCTGAGCCTCGTCCCAGAGTTTGGTCTGTAACCTGAACCTCGTCCCCAGAGTTTGGTCTGTACCCTGTAGCCTCGTCTCCAGAGTTTGGTCTGCATACTGACCCTGGTCCCCAGAGTTTGCCTGTTAACCTGACCCTTAACCTGGTCCCAGAGTTTTGACTGTAACCTTTGGACCATTGTCCCAGAGTTTGGTCTGTAACCTGACCTTTGTCACCAGAGTTTATTCTCTACCCTGACCCTTGTTCCCCAGAGTTGGTCTCTATCCTGACCCTGACCCTGTCCACAGAGTTTGGTCTGTTACCTGACCTTTGTCACCAGAGTTTGGTCTGTAACCTGACCCTGGCACCCAGAGTTTGGTCTGTACTGACCCTGGGCCCCAGAGTTTGATCTGTAACCTGACCGTGCTCACATAGTTTGGTCTGTATTCTGAGCCTCGTCCCCAGAGTTGGGTCTGTAACCTGAGCCTCTTCCCCAGAGTTTGGTCTGAACCCTGAGCCTCTCCCAGAGGTTGGTCTGTAACCTGACCTTGTCACCAGAGTTTGGTCTGTAACCTGACCTGGCACCAGAGTTTGTCTGTATCCTGACCCGTGCCCCAGAGTTTGATCTGTAACCTGACCGTGCTCCAAATAGTTTGTCTGTATTCTGAGCCTCGTCCCCAAGTTGGTCTGTAACTGAGCCTCTTCCCAGAGTTTTATCTGAACCCTGAGCCTGTCCCCAGAGTTTGGTCTGTAACCTGAACCCGTCCCCAGAGTTTGGTCTGTACCCTGAGCCTCCGTCTCCAGAGTTTGGTCTGCATACTGACCCTGGTCCCAGAGTTTGGCCTGTAACCTGACCCTTAACCTGGTCCCAGAGTTTTGACTGTATCCTGTTTGGACCATTGTCCCCAGAGTTTTGTCTGAACCTGACCTTTGTCACCAGAGTTTAGTCTCTACCTGACCCTTGTTCCCAGAGTTTTGGCTCTATCCTGACCCTGACCCTGGCCACAGAGTTTGGTCTGTAAACCTACCTTTGTCACCAGAGTTTGGTCTGTAACCTGACCCTGCCCCAGAGTTTGGTCTGTATCCTGACCTTGACCCTGGTCCCAGAGTTTGGTCTGATACCTGACCCTTGTCACCAGAGTTTGGTCTGTAACCTGACCCTGGTCCCAGAGTTTGGTCTGTATCCTGACTTGCCCTGGCCCCAGAGTTTGTCTGTAACCTGATCTGGTCCCAGAATGTTGTCGGTATCCTGACCCTGGTCCCAGAGTTTGTTCTGTACCTGATCCCTGGTACCCAGAGTTGTCCTGATATCCATTAGCCTCGTCCAGGGTCAGGTTACAGACCAAACTCTGGTGACAAAGGTCAGGTTACAGACCAAACTCTGTGGACCAGGGTCAGGGTCAGGATAGAGACCAAACTCTGGGGAACAAGGGTCAGGGTAGAGACTAAACTCTGGTGACAAAGGTCAGGTTACAGACCAAACTCTGGGGACAATGGTCCAAACAGGTTACAGTCAAAACTCTGGGGACCAGGTTAAGGGTCAGGTTACAGGCCAAACTCTGGGGACCAGGGTCAGTATGCAGACCAAACTCTGGAGACGAGGCTCAGGGTACAGACCAAACTCTGGGGACGAGGTTCAGGTTACAGACCAAACTCTGGGGACGAGGCTCAGGGTGCTCAGGGTTCAGACCAAACTCTGGGAGAGGCTCAGTTACAGACCCAACTCTGGGGACGAGCTCAGAATACAGACCAAACTATTGGAGCACGGTCAGGTTACAGATCAAACTCTGGGGCCCAGGTCAGGATACAGACCAAACTCTGGGTGCCAGGGTCAGGTTACAGACCAAACTCTGGTGACAAAGGTCAGGTTACAGACCAAACTCTGGGACGAGGCTCAGGGTTCAGACCAAACTCTGGGGAAGAGGCTCAGGTTACAGACCCAACTCTGGGACGAGGCTCAGAATACAGACCAAAACTAATTGGAGCACGGTCAGGTTACAGATCAAACTCTGGGGCCAGGGTCAGGATACAGACCAAACTCTGGGTGCCAGGGTCAGGTTACAGACCAAACTCTGTGACAAAGGTCAGTTACAGACCAAACTCTGGGGACCAGGGTCAGGGTCA
>NW_019943149.1:208404-216652 GCF_002910315.2 Salvelinus sp. IW2-2015
GTGATCGTTGAATGTAGTATAGGGTATGCAACAATTTCCGGCAGATAAGTTTAGAAAGAGAGAGCCCATGTCTAGCCGGCTATTTTAGGGGTTCCAGATTTTGCAGCTCTTCAGAACATCAGCTACTGGATTTGGTGAGGAGAAATGGTGGGTTGGGGTTGTCTTGTGGCGTGCGGCAGTTGGCCGCTGTAGAGGGAACCATGATAGAAAGCATGGCCAGCCTAGAGAAATGCTTATTGAAATTCTCAATTATCACGGATATTTTGTGTGACAGTGTTTCCTAGCCTCAAGCAGTTGGCAGCTGGGAGGAGGTGTTCTTATTCTCATGGACTTTACATGGCCCAGAACTTTTTTGAGTTAGTACTACAGGATGCAAATTTATGTTTGAAAAAGCTAGCCTTAGCTTTCCTAACTCCCTGTGTATGTTTTTCCTAACTTCCCTGAAAAGTTGCATATCACAGGGCTATTCGATGCTAATGCAGAACGCCACAGGATGTTTTTGTGCGTCAAGGGCTGACAGGTCTGGAGTGAACCAAGACTATATCTATTCCTAGTTCTACATTTTTTGAATGGGCATGCTTATTTAAGATGTGAGAAGGCACTTTTAAAGAATAGCAGGCATCATCTATTGACGATAGGTCAATGTCATTCCAGGATATCCCTGCCAGGTCGATTAGAAAAGGCCTCTCACAGAAGTGTTTAGGGAGCGTTTTGACAGTGATGAGGGGTGGTCGTTTGGTCGCAGACCCATTACGGATGCAGCAATGAGGCAGTGATCGCTGAGATCTTGATTGAAAACAACAGAGGTGTATTTGGAGGCGAGTTAGTTAGGATGGACTCTATTGAGGTGCCCGTGTTTTAGGGATTTGGAGTTTTACCTGGTAGTTCATTGATATATTGTGTGAGATTGAGGGCATGACTTGGATTGTAGGAATGGCGTGTTTACATGTCCCAGTTTAGGTCACCTAGTACACGAGCTCAGAAGATAGATGGGGGGCAATCAATTCACATATGGTATCGAGGGTACAGCTGGGGGCAAAGGGAGGTCTATGCAAGCGGCAACAGTGAGAGACATTGTTTCTGTGGGTGAAATTTTTTAGATATAGAAACTCGAATTGTTTGGGTACAGACTTGGATAGTAATACAAATCTGCATCTATCTTTCAGTTAGATTGCAACACCGCCCCTGTGGGCGGTACTTTATTGAACAAAACAAACATGTATTGTGTAACATGGAGTCCAGGGAGTGCCACCAGATGAAATCATCATGGTTATTATTCATTTAATCTCTATTTCCGACTTTTTGTGAGTCCTCTCCTTGGCTGAAAAATGTCTGTATTTTTCTTTTGCTAGGCGCTGTCCTAACATAATCGCTGGTGTGCTTTCGCCGTAAAGCCTTTTTGAAATCGACACGTGGTTGGATTAACAAGAATTTATCTTTTTAAAATGGTGTATAATATTGTATGTTGAGGAATTTATATAATGGAATTATGTTGTTTGAATTTGGCGCCTGCAATTTCACTGGCTGTTGTCGAGGAGGATACCGACAGAAATCTGGCAACCAGGTCAGTCAGGCCAAACTCTGGGACGAGTCAGATGCAGGTCATACTCTGGGACAGGGTCAGGATACAAGACCAAACTCTAGACAATGGTTGGGGGAGTTCAGACCAATCTCTGGGACCAGAGTCAGGTATAGACCAAACTCTGGTGACGAAGTCAAGTTACAGACCAAACTCTGTGGACCAGGGTCAGGTCAGGAAACAGACCAAAATCTGGCGACCAATGTCAGCGTACAGACCAAACTGGGACCAGGGTCAGGATACAGACCAAACTCTGGGGCCAGGTCAGTAATACAGACCAAACTCTGGGTACCAGGGTCAGGTACAGAACAACTCTGTGACCAGGTTCAGGATACCGACAACATTCTGGGACCAGGGTCAGTTACAGACCAAACTCTGTCCAGGTCAAGGTACAGACCAAACTCTGGGACGAGGTCAGGATACAGACCAAAAACTCTGGGTACCAGGGTCAGGGTACAAACAAAACTCTGGGACCAGGGTCAGGATACGACAACATTCTGGGACCAGAATCAGGTTACAGACCAAACTCTGGGGCCCAGGGTCAAGTCAGGATACAGACCAAACTCTGGGACCAGGTCAGGTTACAGACCAAACTCTGGTGACAAAGGTCAGTTACAGACCAAACTCTGGGACCAGGGTCCAAGGTCAGGATACAGACCAAAACTCTGGGACCAGGTCAGTTACAGACCAAACTCTGGTGACAAAGGTCAGGTTACAGACCAAACTCTGTGGACCAGGGTCAGGGTCAGGATAGAGACCAAACTCTGGGAAACAAGGGTCAGGGTAGAGACTATAACTCTGGTGACAAAGGTCAGGTTACAGACCAAACTCTGGGGACAATGGTCCAAACAGATACAGTCAAAACTCTGGGACCAGGTTAAGGTCAGTTACAGCCAAACTCTGGGACCAGGGTCAGTAGGCAGACAAACTCTGGAGACGAGGTCAGGTACAGACCAAACTCTGGGACGAGTTCAGGTTACAGACCAAACTCTGGGACGAGGCTCAGGGTTCAGACCAAACTCTGGGAAGAGGCTCAGGTTACAGACCCAACTCTGGGACGAGGCTCAGAATACAGACCAAACTATTTGGAGCACGGTCAGGTTACAGATCAAACTCTGGGCCCAGGTCAGGATACAGACCAAACTCTGGGTGCCAGGTCAGGTTACAGACCAAACTCTGGTGACAAAGGTCAGGTTACAGACCAAACTCGGGGGAGCTCAGGGTTCAGACCAAACTCTGGGAAGAGGCTCAGGTTACAGACCCAACTCTGGGGACGAGGCTCAGAATACAGACCAAACTATTTGGAGCACGGTCAGGTTACAGATCAAACTCTGGGGCCCAGGCAGGATACAGACCAAACTCTGGTGCCAGGGTCAGTTACAGACCAAACTCTGGTGACAAAGGTCAGGTTACAGACACAACTCTGTGGACCAGGGTCGTCAGGATAGAGACCAAACTCTGGGAACAAGGTCAGGTAGAGAATAAACTCTGGGACAAAGTCAGGTTACAGACCAAACTCTGGGACAATGGTCCAAAGGTTACAGTCAAAACTCTGGGACCAGGTTAAAGGTCAGGTTACAGGCCAAACTCGGGGACCAGGGTCAGTATGCAGACCAAACTCTGGAGACGAGGCTCAGGTACAGACCAACTCTGGGCGAGTTCAGTTACAGACCAACTCTGGGACGAGCTCAGGTTCAGACCAAACTCTGGGACCAGGGTCAGGTAAAGACCAAACTCTGGGTCCAGGGTCAGGTCAGTAACAGACCAAACTCTGGTGCCAGGTCAGGTAACAGACCAAACTCTGGGACCAGGTCAGGTACAGACCAAAATCTGGGACCAGGATCAGGTACAGACCAAACTCTTTGGCAACAGGCATACACCAAACTCTGGGACCAGGATCAGGTACAACCAAACTCTATGGAACAGATCGGTACAGACCAAACTCTTTGGAACAGATCAGGGTACAGACCAAACTCTGGACCAGGATCAGGGTACAGACCAAACTCTATGGAACAGGATCAGGTACAGACCAAACTCTGGGACGAGGTTCAGGTTACAGACCAAACTCTGGGGACGAGGCTCAGGTTCAGACCCAACTCTGGGAGAGTCAGGTACAGACCAACTCTGGGACAGCTCAGAATACAGACCAAACTATTGGAGCACGGTCAGTTACAGATCAAACTCTGGTGCCAGGGTCAGGTACAGACCAAACTCTGGGACCAGGATCAGGGTCAGGTACAGACCAAACTCTGGGTGCCAGGGTCAGGTACAGCCCAAACTCTGGGACCAGGATCAGGGTACAGACCAAACTCTGGGGACCAGGATCAGGGTACAGACCAAACTCTGGTGCAGGGTCAGGATACGACCAAACTCTGGTGCAGGGTCAGATACAGACCAAAACTGATCCAGGTCATGTAACAGACCAAACTCGGTGCCAGGATCAGTACAGACCAAACTCTGGGGACCAGGTCATGTACAAAACCAACTCTGGGTGCCAGGATCAGGTACAGACCAAACTCTGGGACCAGGGTCATTAACTGACCAACTCTGGGTGCCAGGTCAGGATACAGACCAAACATGGGGCCAGGTCATGTAACAGACCAAACTCTTGGTGTCAGGTCAGGTAATACAGACCAAACTCTGGGTGCCAGGGTCAGGTAACAGACCAAACTCTGGGTTCCAGGGTCAGGGTACAGAACAAACTCTGGGGACCAGGGTCATGTAACAGACCAAACTCTGGGTGCCAGGGTCAGGGTACAGAACAAACTCTGGGGACCAGGGTCAGGTAACAGACCAAACTCTGGGTGCCAGGGTCAGGGTACAGAACAAACTCTATGGAACAGGATCAGGGTCAGGACAGAGACCAAACTCTGGGGAACAGGGTCAGGGTATGTGTGCTGCTGAATCAAATAATCACCTCATCATCAAGCTTTAATTATTTGAATCAGCTGTGTAGTGCTAGGGCTGTAACCAGAACTTGCGCCTAGGGGCGGCCCCAGGACCCAGTTTGGGAAACTCTGACCTAGAGACAAATTACAGGGTGGCTTAGTATTTCTCATTAAGACCTAGACGATCAATGGTTTCTACTGTTCTAATCCATTGTTACTCAGCCCTCTGTGCTTGAGTTTTTGACCACCCTATATTGGTCTCCAGCCCCAAATTTCTAAGGTTCTCCACTATGAGCTCTAAAGTGAACATACAACACAGTGGCGATATCATCCTTTTGAATGCGGTATAGATGTTGTTTAAGTCTGCATTKTAGTGTGTTTTGTGTCTCTCCAATATAGAGTTTGTGACAAACAAGGCACTCATTCAAATAAACCACATTTACAGTATGCTGTTGGACTTTCTGCCTGATTGTAGCCCCGAATGCCTATTGGGCACCAGCGCCTGAGAATAAGATCAGGGTCAGGTCAGGGTTGGGGTCAAGTTCAAGGTCAGGTTTGGGGATAGGGTTGGGGTCAGGGTTGGTCAGGTTTGAGCTCAGAGTCAGGGTTAGTTTAGAGGAAAATTTACCTCAAAGAGGACATGCGATGCACAGACACATGTTCTCTAATTCTATTGCTCCTAGCGATACATCTTTATAAAAGTTATGTGAGAGGTGAGAAAACAGCCAAGGCTTAGTAACCTTTAGGTGCTGGGGTTAGGGTTAGGGCACGGATCAAAGGCAAGGATTAGTAGCTAGGTGTTGGGGTTAGGTTTAAGGTGAAGGCGGGGTTCGAATTAGGTCCAGGTTTAAGGTTAAGGTAACAGCTGGTGCAAAGGTTAGGCCCGGGGTTAAGGTTAGGGCCAAGACCTGGTCTATTAACCTCTGTCTAAATGCAATTTTCATGAGTGTTGAGGTCACAGAGAAGAAATGAGCAGTCCACCTGTCTTCTCCAAACTGTCCAGCAGATGGAGACAGAAGCTCCTATGTGAACTAGCAGTCCACCTGTCTTCTCCAAACTGACCAGCAGATGGAGACAGAAGCTCCTATGTGAACTAGCAGTCCACCCGTCTTCTCCAAACTGTCCAGCAGATGGCGACAGATGCTCCTATGTAGATCCTTTTTTTAGATCCTCAAAAGGCTCTACAGCTGCACCATCGAGAGCATCCTGACTGGTTTCATCACTGCCTGGTATGTTACCGCTCGGCCTCCGACCGCAAGGCACTACAGAGGGTAGTGCGAACGGCCCAGTACATCACTGGGGAAASCTTCCTGCCATCCAGGCCCTCTATACCAGGCGGTGTCAGAGGAAGGCCCCAAAAAAGGTCAAAGACTCCAGCCACCCTAGTCATAGACTATTCTCTCTGCTACCGCACGGCAAGCGGTAACGGAGCGCAAAGTCTAGGTCCAAGAGGCTTCTAAACAGCTTCTACCCCCAAGCCATAAGACTCCTGAACACCTAATCAAAAAGGTATCCAGACTATTTGCATTGCCCCCACCCCCTCCTCTCCCCCTCTTTTACACCGCTGCTACTTTCTGTTGTCCTCTATGCATAGTCACTTTAATAACTCTACCTTCATGTACATATTACCTCAACTAACCGTTGCCCGCGCACATTGACTCTGTACCGGGACCCCCCGTGTATAGTCTCACTATTGTTATTTTACTGCTGCTTTTTAATTACTTGTTACTTTTATTTCTTATTCTTATCCGTATTTTTTTAACTGCATTGTCGTTTAGGGCTTTGTAAGCAAGCATTTCACTGTAAGGTTGTATTCGGCGAATGTGACCAATACGATTTGATTTGATTTGAATAGTACTTAGTTTGTCTCTGTGTTAACGACCACCGTTGGTTAGATTCCAACCCTCTTAGCTGAGCTACTTGATGAGATGTGTATAGTATCGTTGTGCTAGACTCTTTCCTAATATGATATAGGTGTTGTTTGAGTCTGGCCTCCAAGTAGTTCCTGGTTTCTCCAATATACCGTGTTTCAACTTGTAGATATTCAATACAATATACAATGTTGGTGGTCTTCAGTTGAAAAACCTCCCATACTGGAGCCCCTGAACCTGACAATTTATTCTGAATATATTTTACTTTACTAAAATGTGATCCACTCTGTACCGGCTTATCCTTGAATCCAGAGTGTCAGGGTTAGGGTTGGGGGGATGGATCAGGTCAGGGTCAGGGTTGGGTTAGGGTTAGGGATAGGGTTAGGTTAGGGTCAAGGACGAGGTTGCCGGTCAGAGCTAGGGTTTGGCTTGGGGTCAGGTTAAGGTTTAGGGTTAGGGTCAGGATCAGGATCAGGGTCGGGTCGGGTTAGGGTCAAGGTCAGGGTTGGGGTTGGGTTGGAGTCAGAGTTAGGGTTAGGGTCAGGGTTAGGGTTAGGGTCAGGACGTGGTTAAGTTTAGGGTGGGGGTCAAGGTTGGAGTTAGGGTCAGGGTCAGGGTTGGGGTTAAGGTCAAGGTTGGAGTTAGGGTCAGGGGTCAGGGTCAGGGTTGGGGTTAGGTCAGGGTTGGGGTGGGTCAGGGTTGGGGTTAGGGTCAGGGTTGGGGTTAGGGTCAGGTTGGGTTGGGTCATGTACGTACCGTGCCGCTAGGACAGAGACACCGGGATACAGGCCAGACTGGACAGGGTAGGTCCAGATTCTGGCAGGTTCTAGAACACTCCAGACCTCCTCCCTCCTCACACCCAACACGCCTCAGAGGGGGACACAGGGTAGCCGCACGGCGCTCTGCACACACAGACACACATATAAAGCTCAGGACCTGGAAAAATATATTGTACAAGCAATTCTACTTTTAACAAAATTACTTTTAACAATATAATAACTTTTAACAAAATAGTAATATATATTATATGTTTACATTTTTAGTTCTGCAGAGATATTAAATACACACCACACACACACACACACACACACAACACACACACACACAACACACACACACACACACACAACACACACCACACACACACACACACACAACACACACAACACACACCACACACACACACAAACACACACACACCAGAGAGAGACACAGCACACACAGACACACACAGACAAACTCACACACGCATGCACACGCATGCACGTTCACACACACAGCACACAACAGACACAATACCTCTGGAGGGTGGCTGGTCGTCCTGGAAGAACATGTCAGACAGCATAACTCCACTCATCTCAGCAGAGGTGCAGCTATAGATTCGTTTCACACGTACTACAACAACAACACACAACACACACACAACACACACACAACACACACCACACACACACCACACACACACACACACACACACACACACACACACACACACACACACACCACACACACACACAACACAAACCATACCACACACACGACACACACACACACGTCAGTTGGGAAAAAGTGTGTGTGTGTGTGTGCTTTGTTCTATAGCTAGAGGCCTAGTGTCAGTATCATGTTCTGTTTTGGTCTAGTACTGGTCTTTCTGTCTATATCTGTTGTGGTCAGTACTGTCTTTATATGTTGTCGGTCTAGTACTGTCTGTCATGTCGTTCCATACTCCATGTCCTGTCGTTGTCTAGTAGTGTCGTACTTGTCTTATATGTTTGTGGTCCTTCGTCTACTCCGTCCTGGCTTCTCTTTCACTACCATTTTTCTAATTTTCTTATTTTATTTATTTTACACACCTCTACAACAAGCCTTTATTTTTATAACACACAGGTAGGCAAAAATTGCAGCCAACA
>NW_019943150.1:0-6779 GCF_002910315.2 Salvelinus sp. IW2-2015
CTACAGAGTTTAATGGCTGTGATAGGAGAAAACTGAGGATGGATCAACAACATTGTAGTTACTCCACAATACTAACCTAATTGACAGAGTGAAAAGAAGGAAGGCTGTACAGAATAAAAAATATTAAATAATATTATAAATGGAWTGGAGCTCAGCACAGACAAAATCCTAGAGGAAAACCTGGTTCAGTCTGCTTTCCACCAGACACTGTGAGACAAATGCACCTTTCAGCAGGACAATAACCTTCAGCACAAAGCCAAATCTACACTGGAGTTGCTTACCAAGAAGACAGTGAAAGTACCTGAGTGGCCGATTTACAGTTTAGACTTAAATCTACTTGGAAATCTATGGCAAGACCTGAAAATAGTTATCTAGCAATGATCCACAACCAATTTGACAGAGTTTGAAGAATTTTGAAAAGAATAATGAGCAAATGTCACACAATCCAGGTGTGCAAAGCTCTTAGAGACTCACCCAGAAAGACTCACAGCTCTTAGAGACTCACCCAGAAAGACTCGCAGCTCTTAGAGACTTACCCAGAAAGACTCACAGCTCTTAGAGACTTACCCAGAAAGACTCACAGCTCTTAGAGACTCACCCAGAAAGACTCAACAACTGTAATCACTGCCAAAGGTGATTCTAACATGTATCGACTTCGGGGTTTGCAGTCATTTGACTGCAGGAAAGGTCTACCAATAAGGCTCGAAGGGGTATGGTATATGGCCAATATACCACGGCTAAGGGCTGTGTCCAGGTACCTCAGGGGGTGTGGTATAAGGGCTGTTCTTACGCATGATGCAACACAGAGTGCCTGGATACTACCCCTTAGCCGCAATATAGTGGCCATATACCACAACCCCCCTTGGTGCCTTATTGCTATGATAAACTGGTTACCAACGTATTTAGAACAGTAAAAAGTACTTTTTTGTCTGATATACCACAGCTTTCAGCCAATCAGCATTCAGGGCTCGAACCACCTGGTTTATAATACACATTTTGCCATGAGGCTGAGAGAAAAATGTCCTGTTTTAAACCTCAGGATTTATTTATTTTTTAAATGGGACAATTTCAACTTTCTTTCCACAAATATTTGTCTTGATTTTGAWAGACCAAAGTRTCAGCTATCACACCATGTAGAGGAATAACTAATTTAGTACATTTTTTCCCTCATAAAATGCAACTATCTGAATGTAACTCAACTTCGTCCAACATCATAAAAGACATGTAAATTGTACAGTTATTGTCCAACAAGTGTTTAAAGGCCTTGATTGTTTAATTCTAATATTAGATTATTTTAAATATTAATCTCACATAAAGCTCTTTTTGCTTTGTTTTAGTACACGATAAAATTCATTAGCATTAGCATTTTGGCACGTTTAGCTTTTGCACGTTTTTGATTTCAGAAATAAATATTTAAAGTAAAACTTAGTCTAGCACAGAAAATATTCCGTTGTGTTGAGAAGAACTAGATTACAAGTTTTTTCAGATATTGACCACAAAACAATGAATGACTCATTCATGAACGAGTTTGATAACGATACTCAAAACAGACTAATTTTTTGCCTTAAAAATAAAAATTCAATACAACATTGTAAATATAAAATAACTTCTTGAAAAATTCCCCACATAAACAACAACCTTGCTATCAACAACCCTGACGGAGTTGACATTAAAAACAAACCTGACGGAGTTGACATTAAAAAACTGACGGAGAACTTAAAACAACCTGACGGAGTTGACATTAAAAACAAACTGACGGAGTTGACATTAAAAACAAACTGACGGAGTTGACTTAAAAAAAACCTGACGAGTTGACATTAAAAACAAACCTGACGGAGTTGACATTAAAAACAAACCTGACGAGTTGACATTAAAACAAACCTGACGGAGTTGACATTCAAAACAAACTGACGGAGTTGACATTAAAACAAAACCTGACGGAGTTGACATTAAAAACAAACCGACGAGTTGACATTAAAAACAAACCTGACGGAGTTGACCTTAAAAACAACCTGACGTTACGAAACAACTGACTGAGTTGTATACACAGTACCAATTTACTTTCTCCTCACATGCTTTAATTAAGACTCTAAAACTAATAATTGTAAATTTAATCAAAATTCTTTTTCTCAGTAATTAATCCTATTCAGGCAAGTAGAGTTGACAGTTTATGGTTGTGACCATGGTGATTCCAATATTATTTGTTTAAATCGTTTTTCAAAGTAGAGAATCTTACAGACCATTAGTGGTTTTGTTGTACCACGTGTAATGAGGACATGAATAAGGGGTTCTTGAGGGTATAGCTGTCCCTGCTCATTCCTGATTCATTTAGGATTTTAGACAAATATAACAGAGTTGACCAAATCTCCGGACACATCTTGTAGGAATCACAGTTTTGAGAGAAATTTTATTTAAAGTCACAGCTCTTAGCCGTGGTATATTGTCCATATACCACACCCCCTGAGGTACCTGGACACAGCCCTTAGTCGTGGTATATTGGCCATATACCACACCCCCTCGAGCCTTATTGCATAGACCTTTCCTGCAGTCAAATGACCAAATCGCCCTCTTTTGACCTCATGGGTGGAATGATGAATTAAATATGGCATGAAGGGTGTGGGGTTCTGGCGCTGCTCGGACGTTGTGCAGCGGCCACTAAACTGGCTACCTCACTGGCCGGGCAATTGTTTTTATCTGTCTAGAACAGATCGACTAGTCGGTCTCCAAGGCAATCGACTGGTCGATCTCCAAGGCAATCGACTGGTCGGTCTCCAAGGCAATCGACTGGTCGGTCTCCAAGGCATTCTAGTCGATCACCATTATTTTTGTTAAAAAAAACTAACGATAAATCCTCCTATTTTGTATTATTCGTTTCGCGCTGTTGAGGGTAGGTGCACTTGATTTAGCAGGCCAAGCGCCGGGAAGGCACAGTGTTCCCATTTTGAAACATTTCACGAGTCTGAAGGTAGACCTCCGCCTATTAGACAGGCCCAGAGAGCAAGTCAAGTGCACGTATCATACCGCTGACCAGTGTTCCGATAAGCTTTCGTTGTTATTATTATTATCGATGAATATTTCACTTTCTCTGGTCATAGGAGTAACAACATGAATTAGTGCATGAGTCATTAACAATGCAGTWCGACTTGAGTTTCGCCACCAGCTGGAAGACTGAAGTTTGATCATATACCTACATTTTCTAAAAAGATAATTTCAAAATGGGTCTGAGAAGAAAGATTCAAGCTTAGTCAATATGCAGTGATAATGTATATGCAGTGATAATGTATTGGGCTTATAGCCTGCTGCACAAACCTCATTGCTACAGAACTGTTTTAATTGGTGAATGTTGCATAGGCTTCTTACGTTTTTTAAGTCATGTTATTTTTAAATCTGAGCGGTAGATCTCGGCTTGTATTTTGACTCGGAAAGGGACCGTGACACAGAAAAGGTACGTGACCACTGGTCTAGAACTACAGGAACTGTAAAAAACCTACCTCTGGTTGACTTAAATTGAACGTCTCRGCTATTTTCCCGTAGAGTTCTTTGACGTTATTAAATCCATCGATCCTTCCCGTGGGGCTGCCGTGGGCTAGCTGAGTGTGGAACACTAGTTTGGGCCGCAGGTTAGCAGGTGGTGGTGGGAGCCCCGCTCCGTTTACCGTCGACTTCACGGAGCGCCCACCGGTGTGTCCACCGACCTCCTCATTCTCCACCAGGTTCGAGCTCTCCCTCGACTTGTTCTTCTTTCGTCTCAGTCCTAAAGGCATCGTGTGGTGTCGTCAATAAATCTGTTTTTGGTCGGTTGATAAATCCGGTGGTCTGTCTGTCCGGCTAGAACATTKGAATGGCTACCTCTTCCACAAYTCCTCCTTCCTTCCGCCTTTACCTCGATTAAACTCGACTGACTATCCTTTATTTCCAGGTTCGACTTTGTTCTTCGACAGTGAGTAACTTGTCAACCCAACACCTGACCTGATCATTAAACAGTAGGTAATATTCAACAGGTAGGTGACGACCGTGCGGCGCGATGTCTTCCTTGTTCCACTGTCTCTCCGACTGTATAAAACACACAGGCTGCTCCGCGGTGAACAATAGCGACTCTGTTTCAATATGCTGTGCGGGGAAARGAGGCTGGGTGGGGGCAGGAGTCCTGCGGGGAAAGGAGGCTGGGTGGGGGCAGGAGTCCTGCGGGGAAAGGAGGCTGGGTGGGGGCAGGAGTCCTGGCGGTGGGGCCATGTAGATATGCGCCATAGACCTGTCTTCTTTACTCTCAACAACACACATCCAAAGGACATACAAAGTACACATTTTGTTACTAAGTCCTTACAACTGTTACCACTGCTGCGTACAGTTCACTTGTTGAATTTATTGATGTTATTTTCCCTCACCCTATAATTATCTATTGTTTTTTTTAGCAAATCCTTAAAATTAATCATGTCAATTAATCTGGTTTTGACCTTTTTGCCTGTCCACGACCATTCTACCCCTTTGGATTAATAAACATTGTAAGACTCCAACCACCTGCTTCCTGTGTCTGCATCTGGGTCTCGCCTTGATAGGGAATAGGGTGCACTATATAGGGAATAGTGTGCACTGTATAGGGAATAGGGTGCACTGTATAGGGAATAGTGTGCACTTTCATTCCCTCATTCCTCTCTCTCTCATCTCTCTCTCTCCTCTCTCTCATCCTCTCTCTCTCTCTCCTCCTCTCTCTCCTTCTCTCTCCTCTCTTCTCTCCTCTCTCTCCTCTCTCTCATCCTCCTCTCTCCTCTCTCATCCTCCTCTCTCTCTCTCTCATCCTCCTCTCTCTCATCCTCCTCTCTCTCATCTCTCTCTCATCTCCTCTCTTCTTCCTCTCTCTCTCTTATCCCTCCCTCTCTCTCATCCTCCTCTCTCTCTCTCCTCATCTCTCTCTCTCTCCCATCCTCCTCTCTCTCCTCTCTTCATCCTCCTTCTCTCTCTCTTCTCTCATCTCCTCTCTCTCTCTCTCCTCCTCCTCTCCTCTCTCATCCTCCTCTCTCTCTCTCTCTCTCTCCATCCTCTCTCTCTCCTCTCTCTTCATCCTCCTCTCTCTCTCATCCTCCTCTCTCTCTCTCTCTATCTCCTCTCTCTCTCATCCTCCTCTCTCTCTCTCTCTCTCATCTTTCTATTCCTCTTCTCTCTCTCTCTCTCATCCTCCTCTTCTCCTCTCTCTTCTTTCTCCTCTCTCTCTCATCCTTCCTCTCTCTCTCTCCTCTTCTCTCTCCTCCTCTCTCTCTCATCCTCTCTCTCTCTCATCCTCCTCTCTCTCCTCTCTCTCTCTATCATCCTCCTCTTTCCTCACACATGAGGACATGATGTATGTTCACAGGCCGAGGCCCTTTCTAAAGAATGTGCAATGTATATTTTTTGATCTGTTTGGTGTTTTGTCTAAATACAATGCATGCTGCAAAGTTGATATACGTGGAAGTAAATGTGTTGTATTTGACAGTAAACATTTTATTATTTTTCGTCCTTTCCCACATTCACCTCATGTTCCTTTCTGTTATGTTTCATTTGATTTGGGTGCGTCCCAAATGGAACCCTATTCTGTTCATAGTCCCATAAGGACTGGTCTAAAGTAGTGCACTATATAGGGAATAGGGCCTCAATAGGACTGGTCTAAAGTAGTGCACTATTGGGAATAGGGCCCATAGGCTGGTCTAAAGTAGTGCACTATAATAGGGAATAGGGCCCATAGGACTGGGTCTAAAGTAGTGCACTATATAGGGAATAGGGCCCCATAGGACTGGTCTAAAGTAGTGCACTATAATAGGGAATAGGGCCAATAGGACTGGTCTAAAGTAGTGCACTATATAGGGAATAGGGTGCCATAGGGCTCTGGTCTAAAGTAGTGCCTATTAGGGAATAGGGTCTAAGGCTCTGGTCTAAAGTAGTGCACTATATAGGGAATAGGGTTCCATGGGGCTCTGGTCTAAAGTAGTGCACTATATAGGGAATAGGGGCCATAGGGCTCTGGTCTAAAGTAGTGCACTATATAGGGAATAGGGCCCCATAGGACTCTGGTCTAAAGTAGTGGCACCATGTACGGTTGAATAGGGTGGCCGATTGGGACTAGACATAGTGTGTGCCACGGAATGTAACATTGATTATATATACTGTATAATATACATTGATTATATCTGTATAATTTAACATTGATTATATACTGTATAATATAACATTGATTTATACTGTAATATAACATTGATTATATACTGTATAATTAACACAAGACAAGGATGTAGAGATCTGAGGACCGATGGGGTTTGTTTAGCCCACGTTCATGAAGCAAATGACTTGGTTATACTGGCCCCATTGTTCTGGAGGAGATTCACATTAAACTCCTGAGCTATTAATACAGCTATAAGTTGAAACAAAGTACTGGACATATTTTCATAATCAACATTTGTAACTTTGAAGACATACAGTACTTTACAAATAAAACATTTGGAAATCTCGTTTACACCATGGAAAGAGACCCAATCATTTCAACACAAAACTCTGAGGATATTTATCTTCAGGTTCGTAACTACACTGTCTGAAGTATAATATACACCACCACATATACAACACCGCCCTCTACAGGCCAGGAGGAAATACATATAGCCTGTCTGTCTGTGTGTGTGTGTGTCTGTCCTGTGTCTGTGTCTGTGTCTGGCTCTGCTGTCTGTCTGTGTGTCTGTCTCTGTCTGTCTGTGTGTGTGTTGTCTCTCTTGTCTGTCTGTCTGTCTGTTGTCTGTCCTGTGTGTGTTCTTTTCGTG
>NW_019943150.1:9438-11334 GCF_002910315.2 Salvelinus sp. IW2-2015
AGTTGTACACTATTCCCTATATAGTGCACACTATTCCCTATATAATGCACCATAATATTGCACTATTCCTATACAGTGCACCCTATTCCCTATATAGTGAACCCTATTCCTATATAGTGCACACATATTCCCTATATAGTGCACCCTATATATTGCACTATCCCTATATGAGAGAGAGAGGAGGATGAGGAGAGAGGAGTAAGCTGGCATCCTGATGTCATCCCTTTCCATCCACCAGGTGTGTGTCTCTGTCTCTCTGTCACTCCGTGTCTCTCTGTGTCTCTGTCTCTCTCTGTGTGTCGGTCTCTCTGTCACTCCGTGTCTCTCTGTGTCTCTGTCTCTCTGTGTCTCTGTCTCTCTCTGTGTGTCGGTCTCTCTGTCTCTGTGTGTCTCTGTCTCTCTGTGTGTATGCTCTTCTAGGAAGCAGGTAAATGCCTCTTCAGCACATCCTTGGCGTTGCTGGGGAGACTCTCGGGAAAGTTCACGTCAAACTCCACCACCAGGTCACCTCTCTGCTCGGGGTTCTTGGGTAAGGGAAGGCCCTGTCCTGCTACAGTCTGTTTCATGCCTGGCTTTATCACATCCGTGATCTTCATGTTACACGTTTTCCCATCTATCGTAGACACCGTCACCGAGCAACCACACAACGACTGGAAGAGGTAAAGGAGAGGGTACACATAGTCAATGACATGTTGACAGAGTGGACAACACACAGACAGAGACTCAGACACACACACACACACACACACATGCACACAAACCACAAGATACTGTAACTAGATATAGTTATTATTAGTCTGGAATCGCCTCCAGATTTGTGGTTATGAACATGTGTTCTTCTGGTTTGGTGGTTTAATAAAACCGGACTTTTCCTTCAAGCAGAAACTATGCTCCATTACTGATAAACGAGGCTGTGATTTAACGTGAAGCTATTTTCAATACATGAATAACAAGAGAAGAGGAGAGAGAGAAGAGGAGGAGAGAGTGAGGAGACAGAGAGAGAGAGAGAGAATCTACACACAATACCCCATAATGACAAAGCAAAGACAGATGTTAAGAAATTTTAGCAAATTTATAAAACAAAAACAATATTACATTTACATAAGTATTCAGACCCTTTACTCAGTACTTTGTTGAAGAAACTTTGGCAGCGATTACAGCCTTGAGTCTTCTTCGTGTGACGATACAAGCTTGGCACACCTGTATTTGGGGAGTTTCTCCCATTTTATTCAAATCCTCTCAAGCGTGTCAGGTTGGATGGGGAGCGTCGCTGCACAGCTATTTTCAGGTCTCTCCAGAGACCGGGTTCAAGTCTGGGCTCTGGCTGGACCACTCAAGGACATTCAGAGACTTGTCCCGAAGCCACTCCTGCGTTGTCTTGGCTGTGTGCTTAGAGAAGGAAAGAAATTCTACAAATGAACTTTTAACAAGGCACACCTTTAATTGAAATGCATTCCAGGTGACTACCTCATAAGCTAGTTGAGAAAAGCCAAGATGTGTCAAAGCTGTCATCAAGGCAAAGGGTAGCTACTTGAAGATCTCAAATATAAAATATATTTTGATTTGTTTAACACTTTTGTTTACTACATGATTCCATATGTGTTATTTCATAGTTTTGAAGTCTTCACTACTATTTCACAATGTAGAAAATAGTCAAATAAAGAAAAACCCTGGAATGAGTAGGTGTGTCCAATCTTCCACTGGTACTGTGTGTCCAGTTGTACAGCATCTAAACCAGCCAAATCAATCTGTTATTCCACAAATGAACCACTTTCATTGGCAGTGTTTCCCCTACTATTACTTTGATAAGGCGGCCCACCGAGATCCGCCAAGCAAAAACCCATCTCACCTGTCGTAGACTAACTTCACCGGGTACACGATGTCGACCCCTCCCTT
>NW_019943150.1:15894-36690 GCF_002910315.2 Salvelinus sp. IW2-2015
GGTCGTTGTTCCTGTTGGGAGGTGAACCGTCGACCCCAGTCTAGGTCCTAGCGCTCTGGAGAGGTTTTCTTTTAAGGATCTTTCCCTCGATCCTGACTAGTCTCTGCCGCTGAATAACATCCCCACAGCATGATGCTTACCACCATGCTTCGCCGTAGGGATGTGGCAGGTTCCTCAGACGTGACCTTGGCATTCAGGCCAAAGGTTCAAACTTTGGTTCATCAGACCAGAGAATCTGTTTCTGAAGTCTGTTGCTTTTCAGTGTCATGTGCCTTTACTGGAGGAGTGGCTTCCGTCTGGCACCTCTACCATAAAGGCCTGAATGGTGGAGTGCTGCAGAGATGGTTGTCCTTCTGGAAGGTTCTCCATCTCCACAGAGAACTCTGAGTCTCTCAGAGTGGACCATCAGGTTCTGGGTCATCTCCTGACCAAGGCCTTTTTCCCCCGATTGCTCAGTTTGCGGTCGGCCAGCTCTATGAAGAGCTGGTGGTTCCAAACTTCTTCCATTTAAGAATGATGGAAGCCACTGTGTTCTTGGGGACTTCAATGCTGCAGAAATGTTTTGGTACCCTTCCCAGATCTGTGCCTCGACACCAATCCTTCTTTTAAAAAATATAGTAACCTTTATTACTAAGCAAGTCAGTTAAGAACAAATTCTTATTTCAAATGTTTTTATTTTATTTAACCTTTATATTTTATTTTAACCTTTATATACATTGTAGAATATAGTGAGAACATCAAAACTATGAAATAACAATTTTGGTTCATCATTAGTAACCAAAAAACTGTAAACAAAACAAAATTATATTTATACTCACAATTCTTCCAATTAGCCACCTTTGCCTTGATGACAGCTTTGCACACTCTTGGCATTCTCTCAACCAGCTTCACCTGGAATTATTTTCTTGACAGAGTTCCACATATGCTGAGCATCTGTTGGCTGCTTTTCCTTCACTCTGCGGTCCAACTCATCCCAAACCATCTCAATTGGTTGAGGTGTGATTGTGCCATGTGGCATCATCTGATGCAGCACTCCATCACTCTCCTTCTTGGTCAAATGCCCTTAACAGCCTGAGGTGCAGTTAAATATAATTGAAATCCTTAGAGGTAACTCTGGGTCTTCCTTTCCTGTGGCGGTCCACATGAGAGCAGTTCATCATAGCGCTTGATGGTTTTTGCGAAGAAACGTTCAAAGTTCTTGAAGTTTTACGGATTGACTGACCTTCATGTCTTAAAGTAATGATGGACTGTCGTTCTCTTTGCTTATTTGAACTGTTCTTGCCATAATATGGACTAGAGTCGACCGATTATGATTTTTCAAGCCGATACCGATACCGATTATTGGAGGACCAAAAAGCCGATACCGATTATCCGCCGATTTCTTTTGTTTATTTGTAATAATGACAATTACAACAATACTGAATATACACTTATTTTAACTTAATATAATACATCAATAAAATCAATTTACTCAAATAAATAATGAAACATGTTCAATTTGGTTTAAATAATGCAAAAACAAAGTGTTGGAGAAGAAAGTAAAGTGAATATGTGCCATGTAAGAAAGCTAACGTTTAGTTCCTTGCTCAGAACATGAGAACATATGAAAGCTGGTGGTTCCTTTAACATGAGTCTTCAATATTCCCAGAAGAAGTTTAGGTTGTAGTTATTATAGGAATTATAGGACTATTTCTCTCTATACCATTTGTATTCATATACCTTTGACTATTAGATGTTCTTATAGGACTTTAGTATGCAGTGTAACAGTATAGCTTCAGTTCTCTCGCCCCTACCGGCTCGAACCAAAACATCCTCCCCTCGCCCTACCTGGCTCGAACAGAAACATCGACAACAGCCACCCTCGAAGCATCGTTACCCATCGCAGAGCAAGGGGAATAACTACTCCAAGTCTCAGAGCGAGTGGCGTTTGAAACGCTATTAGCCGCAACCGCTAACTAGCTAGCCATTTCACATCGGTTACACCAGCCTAATCTCGAGTTGATAGGCTTGAATCATAAACAAGCTGCTGGCAAACGCACGAAAGTGCTTGTTGAATGAATGCTACGAGCCTGCTGTGCCTACCACCGCTCAGTCAGACTGCTCTATCAAATCATAGACTTAATTATAACATGAAACACACAGAAATACGAGCCTTGGTCATTAATATGGTCGAATATGGAAACTATCATTTCGAAAACAAAACGTTTATTTCTCAGTGAAATACGGAACCGTTCCGTATTTTATCTACGGTGCATCCATAAGTCTAATATTGCTTGTTACATTGTACAACCTTCAATGTTATGTCATAATTATGTACAATTCTGGCAAATTCATTACGGTCTTTGTTAGGTAGAAATGGACATCACACAGTTCACAACAGCCAGGCGGCCCAAACGTGCACATATACCCTGACTGCTTGCACAGAACTCAAGAGAAGTGACACAATTTCCCTAGTTATAAGAAATTCATGTTAGCAGGCAATATTAACTAAATATGCAGTTTAAAATATATACTTGTGTATTGATTTTAAAGAAAGGCTTTGATGTTTATGGTTAGGTACACATTGGTGCAACGACAGTGCTTTTATATACGAATGTGCTTGTTAAATCACACCCGTTTGGCAAAGTAGGCTGTGATTCGATGAAAATTAACAGGCACCGCATCGATTATATGCAACGCAGACAAGCTAGATAAGCTATAATATCATCAACCATTGTGTAGTTAACTAGTGATTATGTTAAGATTGATTGTTTTTTATAAGATAAGTTTAATGCTAGCTAGCAACTTACCTGGCTTTTGCTGCCTCGCGTAACAGGTAGTTGGCCTGCCACGCAGGCTCCTCGTGGAGTGCAATGTAAGGCAGGTGGTTAGACGGTGGACTGGTAACCGGAAGGTTGCAGAAACAAATCCCCGAGCTGACAAGGTAAAAATCTGTGTTCTGCCCCTGAACAAGGCAGTTAACCCACTGTTCCTAGGCCGTCATTGAAATAAGAAAGTGTTCTTAACTGACTTGCCTAGATAAAATAAAGGTTCTATCTCTCTCTTCTAAAGTGCATGTGGGGCTTGTCCTTAATGACGAACACAATATCAGCAGGGATCGTATTGGGCGACTCGTCTCCTTCTCTGGGGAACGTGATCTTGGTTCCCTCCTTCCACCCTCTCTTAATCTCTATGGTGAGAATCTTATCCTCCGTCCTCATGGTCCGTCCGTCAGGGTTCATCCTCTTCCTGCTGATCTTCATCCTCTTGGTGCAACCGTGAAACACTTCCTCCAGCGATACCCGCAGCTCGTGATGAACKGCCGGGTCCTGCTTCCTCCTCTGCTGCCCGCCCAGCCCCACGTGGCGGTCCCGAGGGAACCCGTTGAGATTAAACGAGGTGAAGGAGCCGAACGGGTCGTTGCCGTCCACATCCATGTCCTCGTCGTCTCCGCCCGGACCGCGCCCGTTAGCCTTGCGTCCGAAGAACATCTCGAAAGGGTTGGCGCCGCCGAAGAAGGTGGCGAAGGTGGCGTGGGGGTCTCCGTGGAATGTGTAGGAGGTGAAGTTGCTGCCCTGGTCATCTGGACCATTATTGGGACTTCCTTTGAGACCTGACAGGAAATGACACTGGAGTCAACAACCATTCACATAATGCAATGCATTTAACATATTATGTACTGAGACCTGAGTGACAGCAGCTGGGGAAACTATGACATCATTCAGAAAATGCTGATAACCTACGTATAGATARCTAATGACGATAACCTTTGTATTGATATATAAAGCTGATAACCTATGTATTGATAGATAATGTTGATATGCATTGATAGATAATGCTGATCATTTGTGTATTGATAGATAATGATGATAACCTACTGTATGTATTGACAATGATTATAACCTATGCATTGATAGACAATGTCGATAACAATTGATAATGCTAATATGTATCGATAGCTAATGTTATTAACCTATGTATTGATAATGATGATAACCTGTGTATCGATAATGATGATAACCTATGCATTGATATATAATACCGATAACAATAGATAATGCTATCTATGTATTGATGGATAATTTTTATATGTATTGATAGATAATGCTGATATGTATTGATAGATAATGCTGATATGTATTGATAGGCTCATTTGAGACCTGAGTGACACTGGAGTCGGGAACCATTCAGATAATGCTAATAACTCGCTGTACGATAGGCTACTAGACCTGGGTCAAATACATACATGTAGGCTACATCAATTACTTTGTCACCAACTTCAGCTTCACTTGATGTTTCCCGGCGCCTAAATGGACCAATGGAATGTCCTAGTCTATGACCAATGAATAGTCCTAGTCTGATGGACCAATGGAATAGTCCTAGTCTATGAGACCAATGGAATAGTCCTAGTCTATGACCAATGGAATAGTCCTAGTCTATGAGACCAATGGAATAGTCCTAGTCTATGGACCAATTGATAGTCCTAGTCTATGGGACCAATGAATAGTCCTAGTCTATGAGACCAATGGAATAGTCCTAGTCTATGAGACCAATGGAATAGTCCTAGTCTATGGGACCAATGGAATATCCTAGGTTCTATGAGACCAATGGAATAGTCCTAGTCTATGAACCAAATGGAATAGTCCTAGTCTATGGACCAAGAATAGTCCTAGTCTATGAATAGTCCTAGTCTATGAGACCAATGAAGTAGTCCTAGTCTATGAGACCAATGGAATAGTCCTAGTCTATTGAGACCAATAATAGTCCTAGTCTATGACCAAGAATAAGTCCTAGTCTATGGAATATCCTAGTCTATGAACATAGTCCTAGTCTTGGACCAATGAATAGTCCTAGTCTATGAGACCAATGGAATAGTCCTAGTCTATGGACCAATGGAATGTCCTATCTATGAGAACCAATGAGATAGTCCTAGTCTATGGGACCAATGAATAGTCCTAGTCTATGGACAAACAATAGTCCTAGTCTATGGACAATCGAATAGTCCTAGTCTATGACCAATGTATAGTCCTAGCCTATGGCACCAAATGGAATATCCTAGTCTATGACCAATGATAGCCTATTATGGCCAGAATAGTCCTAGTCTTGACCAATGAATAGTCTTAGTCACATTGTGCCTTATATTTGCCATACATAGTATTTTGATCCAGGTCTATAGTTACATAGTATTTGATCCAGGCTATAGTGTACATAGTATTTCCAGTCTATAGTGACATAGTATTTGATCAGGCCTATAGTGTACATAGTATTGATCCAGCTATAGTTACATAGTATTTGATCCAGCTATAGTGTACATAGTATTGATCCAGGCCTATAGTGTACATAGTATTTGATCCAGGCTATCAGTTACATAGTATTTGATCCAGCCTATAGTGTACATAGTATTTGATCCAGGCCTATAGTGTACATAGTATTTATCCGGCCTATAGTTACATAGTATTTGACCAGGCCTATAATGTACATAGTATTGATCAGCCTATAGTGTACATAGTATTGATCCAGGCTATAGTTAACATAGTATTTGATCCAGGCCTATAGTACATAGTATTACTGATCCAGGTCATTAGAGTGTACAATAGATTTGATCCAGTCATACTGAAGTATATTATAGATCCAGGCCTATAGTGTACATAGTATTTGATCCAGGCCTATAGTGTACATAGGCAATACACAGAAGATTACATTCATAAGTACATGGCATTATAGCTGGACGTCTCCAGGTCAGTGGATTCCTCCTACCATGGCAAATATGCTGTTTTCCCATCTGCTATTGAAATGGTTATAAAGCCTTGGGCTGCAAAACAGCTCTATACTGACACGTTCAACAGCAATTATTGTAATTGACAGTAATAATAATACAATCTGACAATATATTTGTAAATAATTGCTGTTATATATTTCTGACCAACCGAGAGCAATGTCTGTATATTACGGGCAGACTGATACGCCACCCTGACAAAAAAGGGAAATAACAGCATATTGGTTTATTATAATAAATGTTACGAATAAATTAAATGAGAGTGAAATGCTGTTGTCTTCTCTAAGCAGTGTGGTTAAAATGTCGGTCTGTATTGGATAATGGCCAATTATATTATACGYACATTTTGATGTGTGCGCTCAATGACCCGAGGTGGGTGAAATGACATGAAAACCAGGTAATCAAAAGAAGAAGACAATAATGAAATGTGTAGTGTCGTATTATCCTACCTTCCTCTCCATACTGATCATATATCTCTCTTTTTTTCGGATCACTGAGGACTTCATATGCCTCCGCGATCTCCTTGAATTTCTCCTCGGCGTTGGACGCCTTGTTTTTGTCCGGGTGCCATTTCAGAGCCTGTTTCCTGTACGCCTTTTTAATGTCCTCGTCGGCCGCTCCTTTCACTATCCCCAGGATTTTATAATAATCTTTCCCCATAGTTTCCCCCGAAGCGGCCCCGCGCTGGAGAGAAGAGAAGCCGCTGGTGTTTGACGGACGCTGCCTGTCAGTCAATCCGCTATGAAAATATATCCAGGAGAGAGAGAGCCCTCTGATATGGCGGTAAGTGGAAAACTTAACCGCTGCTCTCTCTGCAACTCTCAACAATAARATCAGTGCCAGCCAGACACTGACACACAGTCAGGAGAGTTGAACAGCTACAGATAGATTAAGTAGCCTAGCTAGGTTTAGAGTGATTACTCAGAGCTGTGGACCCTGTGATATTTATCCACATCCCGATATAGACACACTAAACAGCCGTGTCTCCCCTCCTCTTGCGTCCGACACCCACCGGCATGCTCTCTCTGCTCGCTGGAATCCAGGGGCTCTTTCTAGAACTTCAATGCTGCTGCTGAAGCACGTCATTTCCCATATTTGGCTCTTTTTGGGGGGATTAATCTGTTGATGGTGCAAAGATTCCGTTCGGGGGGGGGGGTTCATCTGTTGAATGTGCAAAGATTCGTTTGGGGGGGGGTCATCTGTTGAGGTGAAAGATGCGTTTTGGGGTGGGGGGGTCATCTGTTGAGGTGCAAAGATTCGTTTTGGGGGGGGGGTCATCTGTTGAGGTGCAAGATGCGTTTTGGGGTGGGGGGGGTCATCTGTTGATGTGCAAAGATTCCGTTTTTTTTATGCCTGTATTTTGTTTAAACATCACCTATATGGACTTGTCATCCAAGTTGAGTGAAAATACAATACATGGTCTACAGACTCGTCACTTACATTGTTAATACCTTAACAGGTTATCATAAGCCTTATAATAAAGGCTGTGGTTTGGTTAGAGGAGGACAAGACAGGGAGTCGATTGAATTTAAGTGGAGAAATGGTCTGTTTGGTGTTTTGCATTCAAGTCATCAGCTATGGTGTTAAGAGGATCCATTCCAGAGGATAGGCCTCCTGTCCAGCTTTATAACCTCTGACCGTACTACTGAGACCGACTGTCTCTGACCTGATCTATTGAGCAGCACTAACTGCCTGTACTACTGAGACAGACACTAACCTCTGACCTGTACCTACTGAGACAGACTGTATTGAACCTTACCTGACGCCTATCGTGAGACAGCTACTTGACGTACTTGTATCTGACTGTACCTACGGGTACCTATCTGGCCGTCCTATCTGGCCGTAGCTTCTCTGGGCCCGTAGCTATCTGACTCCGTACCTCTCTGACCGTACCTCTCTGACGCCCACTATTTGAACGTACTACTGTGACCTGATACCTCTCTGCACCGTACTCTTGGCCGTACATACTCTCTGGCCCGTACTTCTGACGTATTTGTGACCGTACTTCTGACGTACTTTGACCGTCTGTCCCTGGACCTCTCTGCGTTCTTCTGACGCGTTACCTCTCTGACCGTACCTCTTGACCGTACCTACTCTGAGGTACTCTCTGACCGTATCTCTTGGCCGTATCCTCTGACCGTACTCTTGACCCGTACTCTCTGACTAGACGTATCTTGGCGTACTTCTGCCGTACCTCCTGACGTTCTCCTGGCCGGACCTCTCTGACCGTACCTCTCTGACCCGTACCTCTCTGGCCCGTACTCTCTGCCCGTACTCTCTGCCGTACCTCTCTGACCCGTACCTCTCTGACCGTACCTCTCTGCCGTACTCTCTGACCGTACTCTTTCTGACCCGTAATCTCTGGAGTCTCTGACACCGTACCTTCTGAGTAGTATCTTTGGCCGTAGCCTTCTGACCGTACCTCTCTGACCCGTACTCTCTGACCGTATCTCTGACTGTAACCTCTCTGACCGTACTCTTGACCGTACCTCTTTATGTTACCGTCTTTCGCCCCGTACCTCTCTCGACCGTACTATCTTGACCGTACTTCTGACCCGTATCTCTGACCGTAGTTTCTGACTATCTTGACGTATTTGACGTTTGACCGTACCGTTCTGGCGTACTTTGACTCGTAGCTTTGGACGTACCTTCTGGCCCGACTCTCTGGTCGTTCTTGGACGCGTGCTTCTGCGCCGTCCTCTCTGCGTACATTCTGGCCGTAGTCTCTGCGTACTTCTGACCGTATTCTGACGTCTTCTGGCGCGTACTTCTGACGTCGTTCTGAACGTACCTTTGACCGTAATCTTGACGTTCTCTGAGCCGAGTCTCTGACCCGTCCTCTCTGACCGTATCTTGACCCGTACTCTCTGGCGTCCTCTCTGACCGTATTCCTGACCGTACTTTGACGTATTTTGCGTACCTTTGACAGTACTATCTGACCGTCTTCTGACGTATATTGACCGTCTATCTGGACCGTACTATTGACCGTATATCTGCCCGTATCTTGACGTGCTTCCTGACGTCAGTTCTGACCGTAGCTTCTGAGCGTTTTGGCCGTACTCTCTGAGCGTACTCTCTGACTCTCTTGCGTTCTCTGACGTATTCTGAACGTACTCTCTGACCGTACTATTGAAGTACCTCTCTGGCCGGTACTCTGACCGTATCTCTGACGTACTTCTGACGTATTGCTGACGTACCTTCTGACGTCCTCTCTGCCGTACTTCTGGCCGTCTCTGACACGTATCTCTGACCGTAATATTCTGAGCCGTACTTCTGGCCGTTACTTCTGGCTCGTATCTCTGACCGTATCTGACGTACTTCTGACCCGTACTTATCTCAGAGTGATCCCTTCTTGTTACATAACATAAACAGAACTAGGCCTAAATGACCTCTGACCCATCAACCTAGTATGAGCCTCGTCACAAATGGCACAACAGTAGTGCATTACATAGGGAATAGGGTGCCACTGTTTTCAGGAACAAGGTCGATAGAACTAGGCCTAAATGAACTATGACCCATAGTCCTTCATGAACCCCAGACCGTGACCTCTGTGCTGTCCTCTCCCCGACCGACTCCCCATCTCTGGACCATTCCAGCATGTCAGTGTTCTGAAACAATACTGGACCTCCGACCTTCGATAACATAGCACCTAGGCCTATACATTAACCAACAGAGAGTTATAGACCCGGGAGTTAGAATGGGAAGTCATTTATTGTTGTCATGGGTCAAGTCGTCATAGTCTATTTTTATTTGGGGCCCTGGTGACCCGGCCTCCCTCATCTATTTCAGATCAGTTAAATACACTGACTGGACCAGTGGCCAGTCTGTTTGTCTATGCTCAGCACTACACCTGGTGGACAGTGGTGGAACTGCAGGCTCATGTCTTTACAGTAGGGCTACCGCGTCATTATCATGTCTATCGCCGTAGAGGAGCATCTACCGCATTGAAGACGGTGCTCACGCGGGCTGCCGGTGCTTTATGACTCAGCGTTCATATGGACCAACAAAAAGCAAGCACATTGCCTTTGCACCTTAATAATAGCCTGTAGTTGTAGTAGTATTACGACAGACGAGAATTGGTGTTATTTATATTGCATTTCAAATTTTGTCATTAAAAATATATATTATTGAAGAATCATGGATCAGTTTCGTGGTTTGTTTGTGAAACTAGACAAGAATAACGACGGGTCTATATCAGTAGAAGAACTTCACAATGAGATGAAAAAAACGGGAATTATGGCTGCAGATCAGAAGGCTCAGGTATTTATTTATTACAATATTTGATAACTAATATAAATAAAAATGTGTATGGCCTATTCTAATTTACCAGCAGCATAACGGGAGAGTCAACATGTACGTCTAATGTCTATTCATGTGGTGCAGCCAAATGATAGCCTGCCCTTTTTTTTTTTACTTTTCCAGACTGTCGTTAATAACTATGACAGAAACAAGGATGGACGTCTAGATTATGAAGAATTTCTAAGCTATATGAGGGACAGAGAGAAGAAATGGAGAATTCATTTCATGGCCCTTGACAAGAATAAATGCGGTAAGTGGAGTGGCGGTGTAGTCCAATCTTCGGTGCGTTAAAAGCTAGTAGGCTAATCTTAGGGCCCAACCCCGGGGACAGGGGCATTCCAGTATCATAGAGGACAGTATGAGCATGCTTTTGTCTTTGTTTTTGCACAGTAGCACTAGGTCTACATGCAATAGATGCAATGAAGAGTCTTTTTTTTGTTGACGTGACTTAAAGTGCTATATTTAAAAAATCATATAAACTGAAATGAATAGTTTTGAAGGTCAAATGTATTTACCTAATGGAGACTTGCAGGCATTGTTGTGTTTTTAAATTACATATACAGAACACCAGCAACAGGACCTTGTGCTGTACTCATAGCACACCTTTAGAATTAGGAGGAAACAACTTCAACTGCTGTCTGCCTGCCTGCCTGTCTGCCTGCCTGTCTGTCTGTCTTGTCTTGTTCTGTTCTTCTGTCTGTCTGCCTGCCTGCCTTGCCTGCCTGCCTGCCTGCCTGTCGTGTCTGTTCTGTCTGTCTGTCTCTCAACCTAACCTGGGAGCTTACCGTGAAACGCTTACTGACAAGCCCTTAATTTATCATCTCAAAGTAGAAGTGTTGATCTAGGATCAGGTCTTCATTATCCACAGCTCTGTGCTGATCTAGGATCAGGTCTTCATTATCCACAGCTCTGGGCTGATCTAGGATCAGGTCTTCATTATCCACAGCTCTGTGCTGATCTAGGATCAGGTCCTTCCTGACTGTCCATAATAATCTGGTTCCATACACTCTTAGAAATAGGGTTCATTCTATATAGAACTACTTCCTCTAAGAGTGTATGATCTACAAGGCTAAACTGATCGTAGATCAGAACCTACACACTGAGACGTGATAAATATGGGCCCAGAAATGTATCTAAACTGATCATAGATCAGAACTTCAACTCTGAGACGCTTGATAAATATGGGCCCAGATATTCACACTTGACATGATCCATGCTGTTTCTATCCATGTTGTATTCTCTGACTAGGGGTCGTGTTGTATTCTCTGACTAGGGGTCATGTTGTCTTCTCTGACTAGGGGTCATTGGCCAGGAGGAAATCATAGATCTATTTAAGGAGTTAGGAGTGAACATATCAAAGCCGAATGCAAAAAGAATTATACAAATGTAAGAGTGCCTTTTCCCCCCCTTTTCTATCCTCTCACTGTTCGCTCTGTCGGTTATTACATCGTAAAAACATTGTGATAATATTGATTAATATGTAATAACAAATTAATTGCATGTATTGACAGACTTAATGTCTAACTTAACGCTAATCACACATAGACTCCAATGCAATTATTATATTGGGCACAATCTGATCAAGTCTACAACACAGTACAAACCTGTAGAATATGGATGCTTACAGGATCATTCACTTTTGTCAATATGTTTATTAATGAATTGAATATCATCATGGCCTACCCATGATCTTGATTGTTGATGTTGTTGATGTTATTGTTGTTGTTGACAGGATGGATGGGGACAGTTCTATGACCGTGGACTGGGGAGAGTTCCTGCAGCATGTCATCCTCAACCCTGCAGAGAACCTGGGAGAACTGGTCACTTCATGGAAACACACTCTGGTGAGACGCTGAGGCATTGGGTCTTCGTTTCTCTGAGCCTTCGTATAGGGTTAATGCCTAGCCTTTAGCTCAGAGGCCTAACACAGTCTTCTAGTGAACAAGAGACCAGTCTGTCACACTGATGAGACCTGGGCCTAGCTTCCTAGAGCTCCAACGGCGTGGAGATCATCATTAGATGACGCTCCAAGTGCTTGAGACAAGAGGAATTGCGTTAGCTCCCTGAGCTAGTGCCTAACACAGTATTGTGGTGTGCAGACGAGCCGGGTACAAACCCAGCTAGTCACACCGTAGCCCAGGGATCATCAACTAGATTCAGACACAGGCCGATTATTTCTTGAGCGGACAGTCGGGGGGGCCGGAACATATTTACAAATCATTTGTAGATGGCAATTTGACCGCAAGACGTAGAAACAGATATAATGTTTCACTAAAACATAATCATTTCAAACCTTTTTTCTATTTGTGTAACAGTTTAACTTTAGTCCGTCCCCTCGCCCCGACCCGGGCGCGAACCAGGGACCCTCTGCACATATCAACAACAGTCACCCACGAAGCATCGTTACCCATCGCTCCACAAAAGCCACGACCCTTGCAGAGCAAGGGGGAACCACTACTTCAAGGTCTCAGAGCAAGTGACGTCACCGATTGAAAGGCTATTAGCGCGCACCACCGCTAACTAGCTAGCCATTTCACATCCGTTACATATGTATATGATCACACGTATCTCTATTATACGTGGGAATACTTGGGAACAGATTTCTTAAATTAACATCACTTGGGGCTGATTTCCTGGTGTTTTTACAGTCTTTTATGTCCAACAATGAAAATTCAAACTCTGCTGTTGTCCTTGTGAGATGTAGTGTGTGTGTGTGTGTGTGTGTGGGTGTTGTGTGTTGTGTGTGTGTTTGTGTGTGTGTGTGTGTGTGTGTGTTGTGCCTTACCTGATGAACGGCACACTCCACCCATGGTAGGAGATCATACATTGCATGCTGGGTTCTGAAGCCCCTGTTGAAGGAGACTGTCTGTCGGTTGGTGATATAGGTAGTCTTTGTGTCTGCCTCTCAGGTGTTTGATGTAGTCTTCCTGTCTGCCTCTCCAGGTGTTTGAGGAAGTCTTCCTGTCTGCCTCTCCAGTGTTTGATGTATCTTCCTGTCGTCTAACAGGTGTTTGATGTAGTCTCCTGTCTGTCTTCTACAGGTGTTTGATGTAGTCTTCCTGTCTGCCTCTCCAGGTGTTTGATGTAGTCTTTGTCTGCCTCTCCGAGTTTTGATTAGTCTTCCTCTGTCTGCCTCTCCAGGTGTTTGAGGTAGTCTCCTGTCTGTCTCTACAGGTGTTTGATGTAGTCTTCCTGTCTGCCTCTCCAGGTGTTTGATGTAGTCTTCCTGTCTGTCTCTCCAGGTGTTTTGAGGTAGTTCCTTGTCTGCCTCTCCAGGTGTTTGAGGAGTCTTCCTGCTCCCTCTCCAGGTGTTTGAGTAGTTCTTCCTGTCTGCCTCTCCAGGTGTTTGGAGTGTCTTCCTGTCTGCATCTCCAGTGTTTGATGTATCTCCTGTCTGCATCTCCAGGTGTTTGATTGTAGTTTCCTGTCTGCCTCTCCAGGTGTTTGAGGTAGTCTTCCTTCTGCATCTCCAGGTGTTATGTAGTCTTCCTGTCTGCCTCTCCAGGTGTTGATGTAGTCTTCCCTGCTGCTCTCCAGGTATGATGTAGTCTTCCTGTCTGCCTCTCCACGGTGTTTGATGTAGTCTCCTGTCTGCATCTCAAGGTGTTTGAGGTAGTCTTCCTGTCTTGCCTCTCCAGTGTTTGATGTAGTCTTCCTGTCTGCTCTCCAGGTGTTTGAGGTAGTCTCCTGTCTGCCTCTCCAGGTGTTTGATGTGGTCTTCCTGTCTGCCTCTCTAGGTGTTTGATGTAGTCTTCCTGTCTGCCTTCCAGGTGTTTGATGTAGTCTTCCTGTCTGCCTTCCAGGTGTGTGATGTAGTCTCTGTCTCCTAGTGTTTGATGTAGTCTTCCTGTCTGTCTCTACAGGTGTGAGTAGTCTTCCTGTCTGCATAGTCTTCCTGTCTTGTCGCTCTCCAGGTGTTTGAATGTAGTCTTCCTGTCTGCCTAGTCTTCCTGTCTGTCCTCTCCACGGTGTTTGATGTAGTCTTCCTGTCTGCCTAGTCTTCCTGTCTACCTTTCCAGGTGTTTGATGTAGTCTTCCTGTCTGCCTCTCCAGGTGTTTGAGGAAGTCTTCCTGTCTGTCTCTCCAGGTGTTTGATGTGGGTGAGAGCCGGACCATGCCCCTGGAGCTGCCCCCGGACCTGTCAGCAGGCTCAGGGGAATGGAGGAGTTTCGTCCTGGCTGCAGGACTGGCCGACGCCGTGTCCAGAACCCTGACTGCTCCTATCGACCGCCTCAAGACACAACTACAGGAACAATATTATAACCTAAACACTTTTTTAATACAGCTTGATAACACACAGTAACACTTTGCATTGCCAGACTTCGTAGTCTCATATTCACATGGTTCAGAAACGAACTCTAACCCCAATCCTACAGCAACGAACAGTAGAGACCTACAGGTAACTGACAAAATAATGAAACACTTGAGTAAATGAGGGATACAAAGGATATTGAATGCAGGTGCCTCCACACAGGTGTGGTTCCTGAGTTAATTAAGCAATTAACATCCCGTCATGCTTAGGGTCATGTATAAAAAGGCTGTGCAGGACATTATTTTGGTTACCATGACAATGCCCTCATAGGACAATAATGCCCCATAGGATGACAATGCCCTCATAGGATGATAATGCCCACATATGATGATAATGCCCACATATGACGATAATGCCCACATAGGATGATAATGCCCACATAGGACGATAATGCCCACATAGGATGATAATGCCCACATCCACAGGTTACAAGTGGTCACTGAATGGTTTGATGAGCATGAAAACGATATAAACCATATGCCGTGGCCATCTCAGTCACCAGACCTCAAACCAGTTAAACACTAACGGGAGATTCTGGAGCGGTGCCTGAGACGGCGTTTTTCCACCACCAACAACAAAACACTGATAGAGATTTGCGTCAGTTCAAATCTGGTATCAGGACAAAATGTGATTCAGAGTCACCGAATATATTTTAAGTATTTTAATTAAACTCAAGCGATAAATGGTAAATGCAATTTTCGTATATACGGGTTCACTGTATCTCCGCGCAGGGTAGAACAGAGAACTGGCAGGAAGTACGTAAACAGCTGTTCTTATACCGTGATGACGTAGTTCCAACGCGTCTGTTGGCCTATCACAGTAGAGGCTGAGCGTGGTTTAAACTTTGCTCAGCCTATCGCCGTTACTCAGACTGGTCCCCTTCTTTCAGATGTCCGCATCTGGTCGTTGCGTATATTAGATACGTCTTGTGTCTCCCCCGATGCTAAACTCAAACAGTTCCTAATATGGTATAAGGGGAGAAACGCCAATGCCATCCTCTCTGTCATACAATACATGCTTTTATTTTTTGTTGTCCTTGGCTACCTGGCTAAAATGCTTGCTCGCTAGCCTAACTTCCATTCATGAGGAACGTTAGCAAGTTAACGTTAGCCTTCATCTAGCTAGATATTGAACTAACATTCTCTCAGGCCAGGGGCACAATGTATGAATTAATGGTTGGATCAGAATTTCCACTATAATCATTAGCCAGTAAGGAACATTACGTAAAACCAAAGTCCAAATCCCTATCTCCATCCATGGCTAATTTATGAAAAGGGCCAATTTTAGCTAACTGGCTAGCTAGCCAACAGAGAACGACACAACGAGATGCAACAATTCAAGTTTTCCTGTCAATGATGTATGCTCCCAATGGGATTTGATGGCAGGCTTGCTAGGTGTAGCTTMAATTTCTAGCCCAATGACCCGTGAAAACCTGAAAATTAGCCTAATTGTTAGGGGGGTTTTGCATCAAGAGAGGAGTTGCCATTTATCTAATAAACCCTTTTCCATAACGTTAACGTAAAATTGTACGGAATGGGGTGAGTTTACGTTACTGAGTAAATTAAGAAGGAATATTTACGTTATTTTTTACGACATAGACTCAAAAACCACATTCGGTTTTCCATCAAAATAATTATTATATGTCGCAAGAGAAAAGATAAATCGCCCTAAAATCTCCAGATAATTTTCCAGGAATGGATGTCGATTTAACTTGTTTGGACTGTTATGATGAAACAATAAGGCCCGAGGAGGTGTGGTATATGGACAATATTCAGGGCTCAAACCACCCACGTTATAATTGTAAATAAATCCTGTTTGCCCATGTGCATAACTATTGGTAAATCCGACAGGAGAGTTTGAGTGGTGAAAGTTGGACAGAGGATCTTGAAATCTCTGTAGACGAAACACTTCGACCAACTTTTAAAAATGAATGTATTTTCTGGTAATTGTGCCGTTATTATGTGTTAGCTGTTAAGACTASAAACCTTTATAAATGACCTATTTGTGAGATTGACTTGTTATTTCAATAGGCATAGGCTACTGACTAAAATCTGGGTTTATAATTTCAATTTAGCTTTGAGATGGTTTGCTGAGCTAGATGTAGGTAGTTTATAACCCCTGATAGGCCAACATGCCAACATCTCATTTCAGGGAAAAGTCCACAATGAAACTGACATTAAATGTGGAGAATGATACATTTATGATAGAGCTGTGATCATAATCACAATTGATAACTTCCATTTCAAATTTCCGCTCTTGCACAGCGGTCCAGACCCTGGAACTGAGCATGAGTAAAAGCCTTCACTTGATACTGTTATCGACATTAGAATGCAGTTTACTTTAAACCACCTCCGAGCGAATTTATCTAAAGAGCTCTAGTGCGCCTAAAGTCGTTTTCCAAAAAGGGAGTCTCCATAATGACCAATCTAAATAGCCTACCTACAACCAGTAAAAAAGTTGACACGCCATAACTCCGCTGCCTCTGCTCTCTCAACAAGTGCTCTCAACACACACACACACACACCTCTGGCCCTCCCCCTCTTCTCCCCTCAGCCTCTTGCGAATTTAAGGAAAATTGTGAAACACAGAAAGATAAATTAATTTGTAATATTGGTCAATGTTTTGGGGGAGGAATCCATGCATACACGTCACTGTTGTAGAATCTATGCCAACGTGCATTGAAGTAGTAACTCCCACCTAAGGATCTGTCTTCTTCCGCCAACTATTTACTGTGTTTTAGGGAATCGCTGGATTGATTGCTTTCATTTGACTCCTGCGTCTCTTTCATACTCTGGCTTGTGTCTATCGTTTTTTTCCCCGTTAACATTACTCCTGCGTCTCTTTCATACTCTGGCCTTGTTCTTATCGTTTTTCCCCCGTTAACATTACTCCTGCGTCTTTTCTTATACTCTGGCTTGTGTCTATCGTTTTTCCCCCGTTAACATTACTCCTGCGTCTCTTTCATACTCTGGCTTGTGTCTATCGTTTTTCCCCCGTTAACATTACTCCTGCGTCTCTTTCATACTCTGGCTTGTGTCTATCGTTTTCCCCCGTTAACATTACTCCTGCGTCTCTTCATACTCTGGCTTGTGTCTATCGTTTTTTCCCCTTAACATTTAACATCCTGCGTCTCTTTCAATTACCTGGCTTGTGTCTATCGTTTTTTCCCCCGTTAACATTACTCCTGCGTCTCTTTCATACTCTGGCTTGTGTCTATCGTTTTTTCCCCCGTTAACATTACGACTGTGGAAAGGCTTGTAAATGACCTGTCAAACATACCCCGGTAATGGCTGGAAGGGGTCCAATGAAATACTTTTGTCTTTCCGTTGTATCTATAAAAACGACAAAAGCTTCGTCTGGCATTTAACGCACTATCTCGACACTTACATCACAAGAAAGAGAAGAAATACGACTTTATTTTTTAAAATGGGAATTGAAAATTTTTTATTATTTAGTACAGTTGACATTTTTACAAATTAGATGCGATGAAATTAAAGCAATTTCCCCAAAAATGAACACTCAGATTATAGTGATATTATTGTCGGATCTCGCAAACAATGCAACGTATGCATTAGATAAGTTATGAGGCAGTTTAGACAGCGCAGGTGAGTGCAGTCCTGTCCCAACACTATATGTTAATGTTTGATATATGCAAATACACACAGTGTATTTATGCAAATTAGGCATATTTCATTTTCTCAATTTTAACAAAAAAATWTTTTTTTTAAATACCTGAAACTATTAGTAAAATATATATACTGTATATATATATATGAGTGCCATGCCCCCCAAAACATTTTTTAAATTAACAATAAATTGAATATTGAATTCCTACCAAAATCCCTCTACTCCATTCATTAGAATATCCGTGCCAGTAAAATATTGTATAATATTGTATAATGAATTCAATATCTGATGGATTATACAATTCTAACAGTTTGGACTATCTTCATCCATTATCCAACTATTGTATTTATTTGAATTGTTTTTTAATAACATTTTTACAAATTCGATGACCGTTGCTAATTGAAGCTGGGTGTCTCTATTGTTTTGGCTGTTACCTGTATGAACCGTGAATCCATGGACTGGAGGTTAATAATTAAAGAAGATATTGTGTGTATTTAGGTGTACGGATCCAAGGCGTCCGCCCAGGGATTCAGAGAGCTGAAGGCCGGTGGTGTGAGGTCTATGTGGCAGGGGAACGTTGTGAACGTGCTGAAGGGAACCCCTCAGTCAACTCTACAGTGTCTCATCTACGCTCAGGTAAAACGTACTGTAATAACACGTAGGCCACTGGAGAATTTACAACCAATACGTTCGGATATGGATACTTTAACCTACCCCCCCCCCCCCCGCCCCTCTCTCCCTCTGTCAATTCAATTCAAAAGAGCTTATTGGCATGGGAAGCATATGATTTACATTGCAAGCAAGTGAAGTAGATAATAAACAAAAGTGAAATAATCATTAAGAAATTAACAGTAAACCATTAACTCATAAGTTCCAAAATAATAGTCACATTTCATGTTATGGCTAATGTCCAGTGTTGTAACGATGTGCAAATAGTTAAAGTAAAAAGGGAAAATAAATAAACCTAAATATGGGTTGTATTTACAATGGTGTTTGTTCTTCACTGGTTGCCCTTTTCTTGTGGCTACAGGTCACACATCTTACTGCTGTGAAGTCACACTGTGGTATTTCACCCAGTAGATATGGGAGTTTATCAAAATTGGATTTGTTTTTGGAATTCTTTGTGGTCTGTGTAATCTGAGGGAATATGTGTCTCTAATATGGTCATACATTTGGCAAGAGGTTAGGTAGTGCAGCTCAGTTTCCATCTCATTTTGTGGGCAGTGTGGCACAATAGCTTGTCTTCTCTTGAGAGCCAGGTCTCCCTACGGCGGCCTTTCTCAATAGTAGGCCATGCTCATGTGTATCTCTGTTAGGGCCAAATAGCATTCCAGTTTGCTCTACCTTTTTGGTCAAATTTCTTTCCAATGTGTCAAGTAATTATCTTTTTGTTTTCTCATGATTTGGTTGGGCCTAATTCGTGTTGCTGTCCTGGGGCTCTGTGGAGTCTGTTTTTGTTTGTGAAACGAGCCCCAGGACCCAGCTTGCTTAGGGGACTCCTGTCCAGGTTCATCTCTCTGTAGGTGATTGCTTTGTTTATGGGAAGTTTGGGAATCACTTTCCTTTTAGGTGGTTGAATTTAACGTATTTTTTTTGGATTTTGATAATTAGCGGGTACCTCTCTCTCTCTCTCTCTTTCTCTTCCAGATGAGGGTGTACACCCAGGGCGGCAGCAGGCAGGCCTGTCAGTACAGCAGAGGTTTGGGCTGGGCTGTGTATCTGGGGCGGTGGCTCATGCTGTCTCTACCCTCTAGAGTACCGAGAGCGCTATGACAGGTCTGAACTACAGATATCATGCTGTCTTTACCTGCAAGGTAGCAGGGCGCTATGACAGGTCTGAACTACAGATATACATGCTGTCTTTTACCTGCAGAGGTAGCAGAGGCGCTATGAAGAGGTCTGAACTACAGATATAATGCTGTCTTCTACCCTGCAGAGGTACCAGAGCGCTATGACAGGTCTGAACTACAGATATACATGCTGTTTCTACCCTGCAGAGGTAGCAGACGCTATGACAGGTCTGAACTACAGATATACATGCTGTCTTCTACTCTGCAGAGGTAGCAGGCACTATGACAGGTCTGAACTACAGATAATACATGCTGTCTTCTACCCTGCAGAGGTACCAGAGCGCTATGACAGGTCTGAACTACAGATTACATGTGTCTTCTACCCTGCACGAGGTACACAGAGCGCTATGACAGGTTCTGAACTACAGTATACATGCTGTCTTCTACCCTCTAGAGGTGCAGGGACTATGACAGGTCTGAACTACAGATATACATGCTGTCTTCTACCCTGCAGAGGTAGAGACGTATGACAGGTCTGAAACTGCTGATATACTATCCAAATGTACTGTATTCAACCCCTTGACTTTTGCCATTTTGTTACGTTACAGCCTTATTCTAAATTGATTAAATGGTCCCCCCCCTCATTAATCTACACACAATATCCATAATGACAAAGCAAAAAGAGGTTGTAGAAATGTTTGCACATTACTCAGATTTTCTATTTTTTTTTTTACAAGTTCTCATTTACAACTGCGACTGGCCAAGATAAAGCAAAGCAGTTCGACACAAACAACACAAAGAGTTACACATGGAATAAACAAACGTACAGTCAATAACACAATAGAAAATCTATATACAGTGTGTGCAATGAGGTAAGATTAGGGAGGTAAGGCAAATAATAATTACAACACAGAAATTGGCAGCAAATGTTATAAAAAAAAGAAAAAAACAAACTGGAAACATTTGAATAAATTTATCAAGGTAATTTTTTTAATTGTTCTTATTATTATTGA
>NW_019943150.1:41011-64790 GCF_002910315.2 Salvelinus sp. IW2-2015
ACATTGCCAAAGCAAGTGAAGTAGATAATAAACAAAAGTGAAATAATCAGTAAGAAATTAACAGTAAACATTACACTCATAAGTTCCAAAATAATAGTCACATTTCATGTTATGGCTATGTCCAGTGTTGTAACGATGTGCAAATAGTTAAAAGTACAAAAGGGAAAATAAATAAACCTAAATATGGGTTGTATTTACAATGGTGTTTGTTCTTCACTGGTTGCCCTTTTCTTGTGGCTACAGGTCACACATCTTACTGCTGTGAAGTCACACTGTGGTATTTCACCCAGTAGATATGGGAGTTTATCAAAATTGGATTTGTTTTGGAATTCTTTGTGGGTCTGTGTAATCTGARGGAAATATGTGTCTCTAATATGGTCATACATTTGGCAAGAGGTTAGGTAGTGCAGCTCAGTTTCCATCTCATTTTGTGGGCAGTGTGCACCATAGCTTGTCTTCTCTTGAGAGCCAGGTCTCCCTACGGCGGCCTTTCTCAATAGTAAGGCCATGCTCACTGTGTACTCTCTGTTTAGGGCCAAATAGCATTCCAGTTTGCTCTACCTTTTGGTCAAATTCTTTCCAATGTGTCAAGTAATTATCTTTTTGTTTTCTCATGATTTGGTTGGGCCTAATTGTGTTGCTGTCCTGGGGCTCTGTGGAGTCTGTTTTTGTTTGTGAACAGAGCCCCAGGACCAGCTTGCTTAGGGGACTCCTGTCCAGGTTCATCTCTCTGTAGGTGATTGCTTTGTTATGGAAGGTTTGGGAATCACTTCCTTTTAGGTGGTTGAATTTAACGTATTTTTTCTGGATTTTGATAATTAGCGGGTACCTCTCTCTCTCTCTCTCTCTTTCTCTCCAGATGAGGGTGTACACCCAGGGCTGGCAGCAGGAGAGCCTGTCAGTACAGCAGAGGTTTGGGCTGGGCTGTGTATCTGGGGCGGTGGCTCATGCTGTCTTCTACCCTCTAGAGGTACCAGAGCGCTATGACAGGTCTGAACTACAGATATACATGCTGTCTTCTACCCTGCAGAGGAGGGCGCTATGAAGGTCTGAACTACAGATATACGATGCTGGTCTTTTTCCCCTGGAGAGGTACGCAGAGCGCATGGACAGGTCTGAACTAAGATATACTGCGTTCTTCTACTGCAGAGGTACCAGAGCGCTATGACAGGTCTGAACCTACAGATAGACAATGCTGTCTTCTACCTGAGAGGTAGCCAGAGCGCTATGAAGGTCTGAACTACAGTATATCATGCTGTCTTCTCACCCTGCAGAGGTTAGCAGGGCACTATGGACAGGTCTGAACTACAGATATACATGCTGTCTTCCTACCCTGCAGAGTACCGAGCGGCTATGACAGGGCTGAATTACAAATATACATGCTGTCTTCGTACCCTGCAGAGTACCAGAGCGCTATGAGACAGGTTCCTGAAAACTACAGATATCATGCTGTCGTGCACCTCTAGACGGTAGCAGGGCACATGACTGACAGTCTGACTAACGAACAGATTACATGCTGTCCTTCGACCTCCGCAGAGGTAGCAGAGCGCTATGACAGGTCTGAACTGCTGAATTATACTATCGCAAATGATACTGTATTGAGCCGCTGACTTTTTTGGACAATTTTGGGTTACGTTAAACAGCCTTATTCTAAAATTGATTAAATGGTCCCCCCCCTCATTTACATCTAGCACAATATTCATCCATAATGACAAAGCAAAAAGAGTTTGTAGAAAATGTTTGCCAACTTTACTTCAGATTTCCTATTTTTTTTTTTTAGCAAGGTTTTCCAAATTTACGCTGCGACCTGGCAGATAAAAGCAAAGCAGTTCGACACAACAACAAAACAAACGAGTTAACATGGAATAACAAACGACTAGTCAATCAACAATAGAAAAATCTATATACGTGTGTGCAAATGAGGTAAGATTAGGGAGGTAAGCAATAAATATTACAGATTTAGCAAATTAAACACTGGAGTGATAGATGGCAGAAGATGAATGTGCCAAGTAGAGATACTGGGGTGCAAAGGAGCAAAAAAATAAAAAATAAATGGGGTGAGGTAATAGCCCATCCTAATGGATGTGCCTATTTCAGATGGGCTATGTACAGCTGCAGCGATCTTGGCGAGTGCTCTGACAGCTGATGTTAAAAGTTAGTGAGAGAGATATAGACTCCAGCTACAGTGATTTTTGCAATTCGTTCCAGTATTGCAGCAGAGAAGTGGAAGGAAGGCGGCAAAGGAGCGAATTGCTTTGGGGGGACCAGTGAAATATACCTGCTGGAGCGCGTGCTATGGGTGGTGCTGGTATGGTGACCAGTAGGCTGAGATATGGGCGGGGCTTTTCCTAGCAAAGACTTATAGATGACTGGAGCCAGTGGGTCTGGCGACGAATATGAAGCGAGGGCCAGCCAAGAAGAGCCACAGGTCGAAGTGGTGGGTAGTATATGGGCTTTGGTGACAAAACATGATGCACTGTGATAGACTGCATCCAATTTGCTGAGTAGATGTTGGAGGCTATTTGGTAATGACATCGCCGAAGTCAAGGTCGGTAAGAAGTCGTTTTACGATGGTATGTTTGGCAGCATGAGTGAAGGATGCTTTGTTGCAAAATAGGAGCCGATTCTAGATTTAATTTTGGATTGTTTGGAGATGCTGGAAGGAGAGTTTACAGTCTAACCAGACACCTAGGTATTTGTAGTTGTCCACATATTATAAGTCAGAACTGTCCAGAGTAGTGAATGCTGG
The DNA here is from genome assembly GCF_002910315.2 of Salvelinus sp. IW2-2015. Classification (NCBI taxonomy): domain Eukaryota; kingdom Metazoa; phylum Chordata; class Actinopteri; order Salmoniformes; family Salmonidae; genus Salvelinus; species Salvelinus sp. IW2-2015. The sequence continues at coordinate 43,761 of NW_019943150.1, forward strand.
GCAGGTGCGGCAGCGCGTTGAAGAGCATGCATTTAGTTTTACTTGCATTTAAGAGCAGTTGGAGGCCACGGAAGAGCGCTGCTATGGCATTGAAGCTTGTCTGGAGGTTTGTTAACACAGTCGTCAAGAAGGGCCAGAGTATACAAATGGTGTCGGTTGCGTAGAGTGGATCGAGAACACCAGCAGCAGAGTGACATCATTGATGTAAATGGAAAGAGTCGGCCGAGAATTGAACCTGTGCACCCCATAGAATTGCCAGAGGTCCGGACAACAGGCCCTCCGATTTAACACACTGAACTCTGTCTTGAGAAGTAGTTGGTGAACCAGGCGAGGCAGTCATCTGAGAACCAAGGCTGTTGAGTCTGCCGATAAGAATGCGGTGATTGACAGAGTCGAAACCGTTGGCCAGGTGATGTCGATGAATACTGCTGCACACTATTGTCTTTTATCGATGGCGGTTATGATATCGTTTAGGACCTTGAGCGTGGCTGAGGTGCACCCATGACTAGCTCGGAAACCAGATTGCATAGCGGAGAAGGTATGGTGGGATTCGAAATGGTCCGTGATCTGTTTGTTAACTTGGCTTTCGAAGACCTTAGAAAGGCGGGTAGGATAGATATAGGTCTGTAGCAGTTTGGGTCTAGAGTGTCTCYCCCTTTGAAGAAGGGAATGACCGCGGCAGCTTTACAATATTTGGGGATCTCAGACGATACGAAAGAGAGGTTGAACAGGCTAGTAATAGGGGTTGCAACAATGGCGGCGGATAATTTTAGAAAGAGAGGGTCCAGATTCTCTAGCCCAGCTGATTTGTAGGGGTCCAGATTTTGCAACTCTTTCAGAACATCAGCTATTTGGATTTGGGTGAAGGAGAAATAGGGGAGGCTTGGCCAAGTTGCTGTGGGGGGGTGTTGGGCTGTTGRCCGGGGTAGAGGTAGCCAGGTGGAAAGCATGGCCAGCCGTAGAAAAATGCTTGTTGAAATTCTCAATTATCGTGGATTTATCGGTGGTGACAGTGTTTCCTAGCCTCAGTGCAGTGGGCAGCTATGAAAAGGTGCTCTTATTCTCCATGGATTTTACAGTGTCCCAGAACTTTTTGGAGTTTGTGCTACAGGATGCAAATTTCGGTTTGAAAAAGCTTGCCTTTGCTTTCCTAACTGCCTGTGTATATTTGTTCCTAACTTCCCTGAAAAGTTGCACATCGCGGAGGCTATTTGATGCTAATGCAGTACGCCACAGGATGTTTTTGTGCTGGTCAAGGGCAGACAGGTCTGGAGTGAACCAAGGGCTATATCTACATTTCTTGAATGGGGCATGCTTATTTAATATGGTGAGGAAGGCACTTTTAAAAATAACCAGGCATCCTCTGCTGACGGAATGAGGTCAATATCCTTTCAGGATACCCTGGCCARGTCGATTAGGAAGGCCTGCTCGCTGAAGTGTTTTAGGGAGAGTTTGACAGTGATGAGGGGTGGTCGTTTGACCTCAGATTCATTACGGACGCAGGCAATGAGGCAGTGATCGCTGAGATCCTGGTTGAAGACAGCAGAGGTGTATTTAGAGGGCAGGTTGGTCAGGATGATATCTATGAGGGTGCCCGTGTTTACGGATTTGGGGTTGTACCTGGTAGGYTCATTGATAATTTGTGTGAGATTGAGGACATCTAGCTTAGATTGTAGGACGGCCGGGGTGTGAAGTCTTTTTGGGTATGATGCTACAAGCTTGGCACACCTGTATTCGGGGAGTTTCTCCCATTCTCCTCTCTGTCAGATTGGATGTGGAGCGTTGCTGCACAGCTATTTTTAGGTCTCTCCAGAGATGTTTGATCAGATTCAAGTCCGGGCTCTGGCTTGGCCACTCAAGGACATTCAGAGACTTGTCCCGAAGCCATTGCGTTGTCTTGGCTGTGTGTTAAGGGTTGTTGTCGTGTTGGAAGGTGAACCTCAGTCTGAGGCCCTGAGAAGGTTTTCATCAAGGATCTCTCACTACTTTGCTCTGTTAATCTTTCCCTCGATCCTGACTAGTCTCCCAGTCCCTGCCGCTGAAAACATCGCCTCAGCATGATGCTTCCACTACCATGCTTCACTGTAGGTATGATGCCAGGTTTCCTCCAGACGTGACGCTTGGCATTCAGGCCAAAGAGTTCAATCTTGGTTTCATCAGACCATAGAATCTTGTTTCTCATGGTCTGAGAGTCTTATCACGGCCTTTTGCGCAAACTCCAGCAGCTTCATGTGCCTATTACTGAGGGATGCTTCTCCGTCTGGCCACTCTACCATAAAGGCCCGATTGGTGTTGATGAGGCACCTAGTGTGTTCCTTCCTGGCCAACCGGTTGCTCCCATCTACACAGAAACTTACTGAGCTATGGTCAGATACATTTGTGTCTTGGTACCCTCACCCTGACAAGGCCCTATCTCCCACCGAACTTGCACAGATTTTGGCCACGGACCGCCAATCTAACTAGGAACATATCATCGGTTGGTTCCAAATTCCTTTCCACTTTAAGAATGACGGAGGCCACTGTGTTCTTGGACCTGTCTCAAGTGCTGACAGAAACTGTAGTTAAATGGTACCCCTTCCCCAGAATCTTGCCTCTCACAAATCATGTCTCGGGTTCGTACGGAAGAATTCGTTCACCTCATGCTTTGGTTTTGCTCTGAACATGCACTGTCAATTGTTGGAACCCTTATTATAGATGTGGCATTTGCCATAATCATGTCCAATCAAACTGAATCTTTACCTACCAGGACTCACAATCAAGCTGATAAAAATCCATCCAGGAAAAATGATCAATCGAAAACAGAAATGCAGCTAGCTCAATTGTCGAAGTCAACCCTAGCAAAAGTCTAAAGACAATATAAGCTAAGGAATGCTATAAGTGTTCTTTTTTTTTTTTTTTACATTTGCTAAAAAGATTATAAAAACAGTTTTTATCTTTTCCATTGGTCCATTGAGGTATTGTGTCGTAGCTGATTGAAATCGAGCAAAGGAAATGTGCATTCTTCTATCCATTAGGATAAGGCGCTGAACTAACAACAATGTATTCACCGATCGTGGCAGAACGATACATAATACAATCATACAGCTAGGCGGGTTAAACATCGTCGGATAGAAACAGCGGCCTCTGTAAGACCAAAGGGTGGCGGTCCTATGTAATTTTAAGACAACAGCGGTCACGAAATTCGTAGCACGGAAACTCAAAATATCAGCCAAACCATGCTGGCTTTTGCAAACAGCTAATCGATCCTATAAGAATACCACAATACTATACCTCAAATACCTTGAAAACCGATCTCACCCGACCACTGACTCTGTACCGAGCGTACCACCTGTCATACTATAGACCTCCACCAATGACCACTCGTTAGCCGGTACCCCATTGGTATAAACTGATTAAAGAGGCCTCCACATGACCTCGGATGTTCACCGGTACCCCCTGAATAGCCTCCACATTGACTCTCGTACCGAATAACCCTATCTTATATAGCGCTCAACAAGCAGCTCATCGCCCGTACCGCTACCCCCGTAATACTGTTACCTCCACATGACTCATGTCACCGGTACCCCTGTATTATAGCCTCACATTACTCTTTGACCTGTACCCCCTGTAATATAGTCTCCACATTGACTCATGATACCGTAACACCCTGTTACTAGCTACCAGCATGACTCGACTGTAACCGGTTAACCACACATCGTAATCAGCTCTCGCACGATTACTCTGTAGCCGCGTCACCTCCTTATATAGACCTTGCGCACATCATGACTCTTACGCGTAACCCCCCCTGTGACTATAGCCTCAGCATTGAACCTCAGTACCCGTACCCCCTGTATAAGGCTCCAATGACTCTGTACCGGTAACCCGCTGATATAGCTCTCCACATTGACTCCTGTCACTCAACCCCCATACTAGCCTCCACATTACTCTGTACCGGTACCCCCTGTATATAGCCTCCACATTGACTCTGTACCGTAACACCCTGTATATAGCCTCCACATTGACTCTGTACCGTAACACCCTGTATATAGCCTCGCTATTGTTATTTTACTGCTGCTGTTTAATTATTTGTTACTTACTGCGGTGGTATACTCCTCAATGCCATTGGATGAATCACGGAATATTTTCCACTCTGTGCTAGCAAAACACGTAGCATCAACTAACCACTTCCATATTGAGCGAGTCACTGGTACTTCTTGCTTTCATTTTTGCTTGTAAGCAGGAATCGGGAGGAGAGAATTATCAAATGCAATGTCTGCAATGTASTTGGCCTGGAACGTGACCTCAGTCTGAATGCATTCCTGTCTGTGTTATATCATGTGTTGGTGGGGACCAGTTTGGTGCCTTTGATTTCTCCAGCGCGTTATCAACCGTATACATAACAATTTCTCACTGTCAGTATACAACTTGTAAGAAGCACTGGAATGTCTAGCTACTATATTTATTGGTTAAGAACTTAGACCAATGACGTGCTCCCTGCCTCCATCTGCCAGGTGCTAAAGGTGAGACTGAACCTATGGGCAGGTACCTACAGCGGGGTGGTGCAGTGTGCCCGCTCCATCTACAGGAATGAGTCTGCCGCATCCTTCTACAGGGGCTTCAGACCAAGTATCCTCTGTATGATTCCCTACGCTGGGGTGGAGTGTGCCGTTCACCAGGTCAGACAGCCTAACACTCTATCACATCTGTAGTGTACTATCTGTAGTGTACTATCTGTAGTGTACTATCTGTAGTGAACTATCTGTAGTGTACTATCTATCTGTAGTGTACTATCTATCTGTAGTGAACTATCTGTAGTGTACTATCTGTAGTGTACTATCTGTAGTGTACTATCTATCTGTAGTGTACTATCTGTAGTGTACTATCTGTAGTGAACTTCGATAGTGTTTACTAGTATCTAATCTGTAGGAACACTATATAGCAGAACAATTCTGTATGACTATCTATCTGTGCATTACTATCTTAGCTTTACTATCTATGTACTACTCGTATGAACTATCTGTAATGTACTATCTTCGTGCGTACAATATCTGTCAGTAACTATCCTGTAGCCCTTACGTACATACTTTTAGTGAATATCTGTTAGCATGATACTATCTATCTTAGCTTAACTACTCTTACGATGCACCTAGTCTTTGTAGCTGAACTATATCGTAGTGAACTATCATTACTACCTACTTCTATCTGTAGTGACCTATTCTGTAGCCTGTACTAATCCTATCTAGTGTACATCTGTAGTGTTACTATCTATTTAGTTTACTTGTTAGCTTACTTATCTTCAGTGTTTACTATCTAATCTTAGAGTGACCTTCTGTAGTTGCTATCTATCTGTACGTTACTATCTGCATGTACTATCTTGTAGCAACCTATCGGATCCTCTAGTTTCTATCCGTAGTTAACTAATATCTGTAGATGAACATCTGAGAGTTCACTATCTTAGTGTACTATCTGTAGTGTACTATCTGTAGTTGAACTATCCTTAGATGTAACCTATCCTAATCTGTAGTAACTATCTGTAGCTGTACCTATTATCTGTTAGGTTAACATCTAGTGCTGTATAGCTATCTTAGCTTACATATCTTGTAAGTAATAACTGTAGCAATTACTATCTATATGTAGTTACCTATCTGTAGTTTACTTCTATATTAGTGTACTCATATTAGTGGTACTATCTATCTGTAGATTTACTATCGATGAACACTATCTGTAAGCTTACATCTGTAGGCGTACTACCTGTAGTGTACCTTATCTCTAGATTAGTGTACGTATCTGTAGTGTACAATACTACTCTTATTCACATCTGTACTGACCTATCTGTAGCGTACTATCTATCAGTAAGGTACCCTTCTTATAGTACTAACTATCTTAGTAGTACAGATCTATCTGTAGTGACGACATCTTTAGATGTCACATATCGATCTGTGATGTACTATCTCTAGGTCTATCATATCTTAGTGTACTTTATCTTGTAAGTTTAACTAACCTATCTGTAGTACTATCTATCTGAGTAACTATCTTATGGAAACTATCAGTTAGATTCACTATCGTACTGTAGTTAACTATCTGTCATGCTTACTATCAATCTGTCAGTAAACTATCTTAGTTTTTTCACTAGCTATCCTGTAGTTACTATAGATGATCGGACCATTGGACCAGTCTCATTACTTCTCATTTCAAGATAATCATTACCATATGGATATCATGAATTGATTTCTAAGGACTTGTGCACTTGTTGCCTGCACACTCCGTTCGTGGAATACTGTGAAACTCTAGCCCTTCTGAGCAAGTTCACACTTCAAGAGGGTATAACAAACATTTAAAAGCAACCTGTTTCTACAGTAATCTTACTCCCACTCTCTTTCCTCCCCGCCCCCCATCTCTCTCAGCTGCAGTCCATAAATTGGTGGCTCATAGACTAACCAGTCAGCTCCACCTTTCCTCTCTACCCCCCTCTCTCTCTCAGCCTGTCAGTGACCATCTATGAATTGGCTATGACCAACCTGCTTCCACGAGAGCCCACATAACTACATCAACTAATATTTTATGTCTATCCTGCGTGCCAAAGATGTGTTGTTAGCCCTCTGAGCAAAAGCCTAGGGAAGAAGGAGGCCGGTTCGAACCACTGATGTTGTACCATACAATCAAATCTTAATGGGTATGCCTAACCACTGACTCTCCACTCTCTATTTCTCTTCTCTCTATCTCCTCTGTCTCCTCTCTCTCATTTTCTCACCTCCCCCTCCAAGTCTTCTCACCGCTCCTCCCCTCTCTCACCTCTCTCCCACAGTCCTTGCACTGCGGCTGACAGCACCCAACAAACTATACACGCAGTGCACTCCCAAGCATCATTTTTCCAGTTCTCGACATTCTTCTGCTTACGATGAATGCAGCTATCCTCTACTGTGATCGGCACCAGCAGCAGCTCCAAGTAACGTCCGATCCATGGCAACAGAAACACAAATAATCAGGAACCATTTAATTCCGAATTAAAATAAGCCACTCAATTATCTTTCAAGGAACTCTGCATACTAACACTTTGCATGACATTGATTCAACCAGACACCATCCCTAGGCCATTGATCTAACCAGGACACCCACCTCCCTAGGCCATGTATGTGATCTAACCAGGACACCTCCCTAGGCCATAGACTCTACACACCAGACAACAATCCCTAGGGCCATTGATCCAACCAGGACTACCACCAGTCCCTAGGCCATGTAATCTAACCAGGACAACACCCCACCTCCTAGGCCATTGTAATCCTCAAACCAGGAACACCGCTTCCTAGCCATTGATCTAACCAGGACACCTCCTAGGGCCAGTGATCTAACCAGGAACAACCACACACTCCCATCTAGGCCATGTGATCTAACCAACACCGACACCCACCCATCCCTAGGGCCATGTGATCTAACCAGGACACCCATACATCCCTAGGCCATGATCTAACCAGACACCCATCATCCCTCAGGCCATTGATATCAACCAGAACACCCACATCATCCTAGGCCATATTGATCTAACCAGGACACCCACCGATCCCCTACGGGCCATCGTGATCTAACCAGGACACCACACCATCCCTAGGCCATGTGATCTAACCAGGACACCCACCGGCCCTAGGGCCATGTGATCTAACCAGGACACCGTCCCTAGGCCATGTGATCTAACCAGGACACCATCCCTAGCGCATTGATCTAACCAGACACCCACCGTCCCTCAGCCATATATCTAACCAGGACACCGTACCTTAGGGCCATTGATCACCAGACAACCTCCTAAGCCGATACAACCCACACTCCCTAGGCCATGTATCTAACCAGGAACACCACCATCCTAGGGCCATGTGTATCTAACCAGGACACACCTCCCTAGGCATGTGATCTAACCAGACACCCCATCCCTAGGCCATGTGATCTAACCAGGACACCCACCATCCTAGGGCCATGTGATCTACCAGACACCCACCATCCTAGGCCATTGATCTAACCAGACACCCACCATCCCTAGGCCATGTGATCTAACCAGGACACCCACCATCCCTAGCCATTGTCTAAACAGGCACCCACCGTCCAGGGCATCGTGATCTAACCAGGACACCCCACATCCCTAGGCCATGTGATTCTAACCATGACAACCACCATCCCTAGGCCATCGTGATCTAACCAGGACACCCACCATCCCTTACCATGTGATCTAACCAACACCCCCCCCTCCCTAGGCCTGTGATCTAACCAGGCAACACCCACCATCCCTAAGGCCATGTGATCTAACCAGACACCCACCATCCCTAGGGCCATGTATCTAACCAGGACACCATCCCTAGGGCCATGTATCTAACCAGGACACCCACCATCCCTATGCTCATGTGATCTAACCAGGACACCGTCCCTAGGCCATTGATCTAACCAGGAACCCACCTCCTAGAGCCATGTGATCTAACCAGGACACCCATCCCTACAGCTGCCATTATCTAACCAGGACACCATCCCTAGGCCATGTGATCTAACCAGGACACCACCCTAGGAGCCATGAGTCTACCAGACACGTCCTAGGGCCATCTGATATCTAACCAGGACACCCACCTCCCTAGGGCCATGTGATCTAACCAGGACACCCACCATCCCTAGGCCATGTGATCTAACCAGACACCCACCGTCCCTAGGCCATGATCTAACCAGGACACCAACCATCCCTAGGGCCATGTGATCTAACCAGGACACCCACCGTCCCTAGGGCCACGTGATCTAACCAGGACACCCACCGTCCCTAGGGCCATGTGATCACGATATGCTCCTCCTGTCCCTGATCATAATTGTGTCACTTTAGTCTGTGAGGTACAGTGTACCATACTGTACATAACTTACTGGATGTGATGTGTCCATAACAGGCTATTCTTACTTCCTTGTCTTACAGCTTTCAGTTCAACTTCACCCACAACATTTCTTCAGGGGTTCACAGGCATCTATGAGAGACATGGACTACGAGGATACTACAATGGGATGGGGACCAGTTTCATCCGGGCGATTCCATGTGCTCTGTTAAACTACACCCTGATGAAGAAACTAGACGCAATGTTTTCCTGATTTCAGAGTCATAGTCAATTATAATTTGTTGTATGTTTTTGTGACTGATTTTATGTAATACTCTGTACACAACAACAACCTTCAAACTTGACGCCGTTGTCCATAAACTGTCCCAAAATACTTCAAATCGCAATGAACTACCAAATAGAACTAACAAATATACTACCAAAGGACTGTTATTGGAGGGCTGATTGCGGCCCAATCTCCAGCCTGACCAATCCTTCGTTGACCCCTTCATTGTCATTAAATCAGTGTGAAGTATCTATGGCCTCCTCCCTTGTCTTTCTTTCACACGTTTGTGCAAAAACTAGAGTAGTGTTTCAGACTCTAAATTACAGTGCAGTGTGTGCTCACAAAGAGGGTGTYTTCAGTGCATATTGTAACGACCCTGGGTTTATAAGCGAGGAAATCGACTGTGCYGCACGAGCATGCTTTTGCGGAACAGTCGATAGCGCGCCGGACCTCAGGCTAGAAGGTCGAGGGTTCGAGACCTGCTCCTTGCTGTTTCATTACAATATTATAATGTATATCACAAAATACAGGACTTCCTACAGTATTACATTTTACAAATATACTTATTTGGTTATCATACTAAATATGAAAGTTACTAAAACATGTGTACATTGTAACCAGATTTGTAAYCTAACGTAGCAGGCGTAAAACAAAGATTTGAAAGGATTTTCCATCATTTTAGTAAAATAGTACARGTGGAACCATTGGATGGTACAACCYAAATCCCGCCTTAGTCCTTGATCGACGTATCACACAGCCAGTTGCCTATTCTGTCTGKACTCGCGAGATTTGTGTKGCCTTTTCTGCTGTGTCACAGCGCGATAATCTTTTTCAACGAGAACGGCCATCTTCTCTCTCCGGGCTTGAGAAGAGAAGAGTTACATCAGATATGGCCGACTATTCGAACGTGGCTCCGCCGTCGGGAAATGGCGCCGGAATGAACGACGCTTTTAAAGACGCACTTCAGCGAGCTAGACAGGTAAGACAAATAATATAACATAGCACACAGGGCGTCGAAATTGATAGTCGACAATGGAACTAAATCTAACCCAAACCTCAAGCTCGGGATGTTTCCAATTTGCGGCCTTCAATGAAGGCTTCGAGTTGGCTGTCCAACAAAGGATTGTAACCTAACTAGCCAGCTAATTAGCCAGGTATTGCTAGCTCATTTAGCGATATGGTTAAATTAATCGGTGAATTGAGGAAGTACAGTATGATTAATTTGATTGCGGTTTCAATAAGTAGTTAATAAAACGATAACCAAGATAGCGTCACATAGCTAACGTTAGTTACGTTAACCATATGTGGCCTTTTCGAAGCCACCATCGTGCAGAAATACTGTTGCATTGATTCTGTGGAATTAGGTAAGTCCATGATACACTGACAGTTTTTTTAAAGGAAATATTGCTTAACAGTGGTTGCTGCAACTTTTACATTTGAAATTAGCAACTTTATTATGTTTATTATGTTGATCGGCGGTGCAACATAGTGGGCAATTTCTAGTGATCACAATCAGAGCACAAATATTGGTCATGTGATCTGTCTAACGTTACGTTACTCTAACACAATATTTTAGGAAAAATGGCAATCGTTTTTGAGCTGAAGCGAGAGAAAGTCAACTCCAACGTCGAAGTGAAATGTTGGCCATTCACTACAATATTTTACCATGATGCCTTAATACATACTGTGTAAAATGTGTCATGCTTAAGTCACGAAAATATCCACGGTGGTGTGCATGCTAATCGAATTCCATGCTTAGTCGATGGGACGAAGTCTAACTCGTTGGCTCTGTAGATTTTACTTTTCGTGTTTGTTTTGGATCGTTTTTTTGTATGCATAACTAGATGAATACCATTTACACTGCCTAGCTTTGACTTGTGAAGTACAAAGTTAACTAAATATAGTTATCCTTATGTCTTCATTGACTTAACTGGCAGTAGGTTGAGTGGACGCCCAGGGCAGAGGCAACACCTCTTTGTTGCTTGTTCGTTAGCTAATCAATTCCAGTAGCCTACATGTGACAACCAGCTATAGGAGTTGAGTAAAAAGATGGGGAAATCGAGTTATAAGTTGATATATACGAAATATATTATTCATGTCCATGCTGCTCATTGCTCCAGTGTCTCATCATACTCCGTTGCCTGCAAAATGTCGTTAGAGATGTACATATAACTAGGAATAAAGTGATGGATAGTAAACAGCGGATCACATTTTACATCCATAAACTCCACGTTGTTAACCATTTGTTTACACTTTATTCCGTCATTTTTATTGGCAAGCTAGCTAAAACATGGGTACCTTAACCAGTATTGTGCAAACATTTAGGGGCACAGGAAGAAAGTAAATGAGAGCATCTTCAGGAGAGTACGGATTGAGTAACCGATCTCTTGAATGTTGTCGCCATAAATCTGACAGTGTACAATTTTCAATGTTATGCATCTCAAAAGGAAGCGTGTGATTTAACAATGTAGAAACCTAATATTCCAAAAGTGGTATCAAAATTGTAGCTTTTATAATGTATTTACAGTGTTACGTATTAGTTTCTATTGGACAACATGTGTTTCAAAAGTAGCAAGAATATATATAGGCCCAATACAGGCCAAATCTCAATCAATAATAAGTACATTTTTCTGGTGCTCCTAAATTTTACACGGCGCTTTTAACTTTTTGGACTACCAGTGCTACCAATTAWTTTTTTTATTTTACAGCCCTGGATGGGGGATATATGGGGTGGCAGGTGGCCTAGTTGTGTAAAGAGTGTTGCTAGATCGAATCCCGAGTTGACAAGGTAAAAATCTGTCGTTCTGCCCCTGAACAAGGCAGTTAACCCACTGTTCCTAGGTAGGCTGTCATTGTAAATAATAATTTGTTCATAACTGACTTGCCTAGTTAAATAAAATATATACACTGCTCAAAAAAATAAAGGGAACACTTAAACAACACAATGTAACTCCAAGTCAATCACACTTCTGTGAAATCAAACTGTCCACTTAGGAAGCAACACTGATTGACAATACATTTCACATGCTGTTGTGCAAATGGAATAGACAACAGGTGGAAATTATAGGCAATTAGCAAGACACCCCCAATAAAGGAGTGGTTCTGCAGGTGGTGACCACAGACCACTTCTCAGTTCCTATGCTTCCTGGCTGATGTTTTGGTCACTTTTGAATGAGACTGAGTCTACAACCCACACAAGTGGCTCAGGTAGTGCAGCTCATCCAGGATGGCACATCAATGCGAGCTGTGGCAAGAAGGTTTGCTGTGTCTGTCAGCGTAGTGTCCAGAGCATGGAGGCGCTACCAGGAGACAGGCCAGTACATCAGGAGACGTGGAGGAGGCCGTAGGAGGGCCGCTACCTCCGCCTTTGTGCAAGGAGGAGCACTGCCAGAGCCCTGCAAAATGACCTCCAGCAGGCCACAAATGTGCAGAAATAGAGATAAAATTAATCACTTACCTTTGATGATCTTCATATGGTTTCAAATCAGTTATTTTATACTCACAGACATTATTTTAACAGTTTGAGTTTTCTATCCAAATCTGCCAATTATATGCATAACCTAGCTTCTGGGCCTGAGTAGCAGGGCACGCTTTTCATCCGGAAGTGAAAATAGTGCCCCCTACCCTAGTGAAGTTAACAAAAGACTCCACTATGCAAGTAACAATTGGTAACATTTCAGTTCTGTTATACTCACAGACAATATTTTGACAGTTTTGGAAACTTAGGAGTGTTTTCTATCCTAATCTGTAAATTATATGCATATTCTAATATCTGAGCCTGAGAAATAGTCAGTTTACCTTGGGAACGTTATTTTTCCAAATGTAAAAATTCTGCCCCCTTGCTGAAAGAGGTTAACAACACACCCTAGCTAGATGTAAAGAATTGCTATAAAAAATATATACTATGTTTCATCTTTATTATTTTAGTTAGAACAATTCTGTTGAGGGGGTGGATTATACTTCTGTTTGCTCCCCCACTTGGAAGTTCATGCTCTCTGATTGGCTCAAAGTCAAGTTCTCAGCCACTGCTGAGCTTCCCGATTCTGCAAGTAGAAACAGAAGGTTCGTCGATAGGCTGTTGGTCGAAATAAGATTTAAGTCGAGCAGTAGTAACATAAAAGAAGAAAATGGTGTACAAGACACCTGTCTGATTGGCTCCTGTCTGAGTGGACTGATCCACTGTGAAGGCCCGGGGGGTGGCGCTGTCCACCAGTCTAAGACGTGCTGCTGAAATTGTATATGGTTATATTATGTGCAACACAAATAAATAAAAAAAGTAGTGTTTTATTTRCATGTGTTTTCTCCCACGTTGTATAGTGGTCGCTGTTCTGAAACACATCAGTGCGTTGTTCAATTGGTGCCTTTTCCCAAGACCATGTCGCTATGTGCATAATAGCCAAGTTAACCAGAATATTGGTGTTGAGAACAATGTGGTGGAATTAGGAGACAACAAAACGGACTCGCCTTAAACGTCTAAGAAAATTGAGGAGAACGGAAACCCCGACTTAATTAGGTCTCTCTCGCTATAATAACTAATGTCATTATCATTAGTAGCCTTATAACCACCATTGAGCWGTAGGTTTCAGTGGATTATCTGACTTTCCCTTTACCTCCTGAGCAACCCGTAAACATTCCCCGATGTTTTTAAAGTGTATTTCAAGTCCTCTGCATCCATTTTGCTATCACGTGTGTTACGGTGTACATTTTGTTATAACCAATTTATTGGTGTGATTATTTCCATATTGGTCACTTGCTTTTGATGTTGATGTTTTCAAGTAAGGAGAGCAAGGGTTGAGGGAATAGGGAATGTTTTTTAACTTCTAAACAAGTGAAGGATTTGTGTAACAACTTTTCAGTCATAAATGGCTGTTGCAGCTCCAGCAACACGGAACGCGAGATACAAATTGATCTGTGGTGGTAGCTGCATCAGGGAGGAGAGGGGGACAACGGGTGCTAGTCGCTGTTTTTTTGGTTTTAACAAGGTCGAGTCTGAGCCAGGCCCAGCACAATCAAATTGCTGTGGGACTCCCTCTAATAATTAGTCTTATTTCATCAGTGTGCTTAAAGCATCAGACAAGCTCGKTGAATATAGTTGATTTGATTAAAACACATAGGACGTCAATATAGGGGGAAATCTTTCAACCAATCGTTTCTTTTCTCCGACAGCTCTAGTCGGTACACAGCAGGGACATCTTTTGTTCTCGCAAATGAAGAAACGGCCTCCTGTGKGGCTGTTGGTAGAGCGTGGGGTTGTGGGTTCGATTCCCACTAAAATAACTATGTAAATAAGTACCTATCGGCAGTGAGATTCTCGGTGTGTCTGTACCATTAACCTATCTACATGCTAGTTAACATAACTCCATTGGAAAATAGCTAGCTACGGAAGTTGTAGTGTTCTCGTGGAGCCTAGCTTAGATTGAGCGTTTTTGACTTTCAGATCGCCGCTAAGATTGGTGGTGACGGCGTACCCTCGGCACCCTCGGGTAACGAGTTTGGCTACGGAGGCCAGAAGCGGCCCCTAGAAGATGCCGGTGAGTACGGTAGACCCATTTCATACCTCCGTATCTTCATTGCTCCWTCGTTTGCCTGTACTGTTATAGATTGGACTTGCCTATCTGGTMCCCAAGCCTGGTCTCAGAGCTATTTTATTTACCTACTTCATTGTCCAGACAAGCATGCAATTACAGATGAGAKAAATCCATAYGGAGTTGGCAAGAGAGCAGAAATAGACGTGTGTGTTCTGTTTTTAATTTGTTTGCAATATGTTAATTGCCTTGACGTTTATGCTTTCCCAAATAGACATGCATTGAGAATCCAGTCTTATCACCTAGCTATGGTGTAGCTAGGGAACTGGATACAACACTACTGTCAGGTGTCAAAACAAAGCGTTGTTTATCCAATGTGTATAACGTAGATCGTAAACGGGCATCTGTTATCAGTTTTTGCCTCTTGTATCACAGCTGAAACGGTGTGGGGGGGGGGTCACCCATTTTCGGAAACAAAATGCTCGACTCTTAGGTCACCCAGGTCTCTTGGAAAATTAGATTTATCACACTAATCTGGATAAATAAAAGTTAAATAAAATAAAWAGCTTTTGGATTAAAAAATGGCATAGGCCTGCATTGTATGGAGAAACMCAGGTGTTGCCGGTGTAGTGTGTTGTGTATCACTGTTTCGTTCTGTCTATTCACTCTGTAGATGACTGTTGGACCAGTCTAAACAGTAGAACCCATCGGGAAGGGATGAACTCTCCTTTCTCAGGCATGGTCCCTTTTGATAAATAACCATTAGGCACTTAGGCCTTACCAGTTTTCAAACCACACACTTGTTGTATTATGATCTAGAATAGGCATTATGTATAGTGTGAAATGGCATGGGTGATTAATAGTATGAGATATGTATATAGCCTAGTTAGTGTGGTTTTTGGCATGTTTTAGAAATTTTATACCCTCGCTTATTTTGTTGTTGTGGTTTTTATTGTTCAATGCTGTTTATAGACTTGGCATAAAATGCTTGACTTGGTTTAGTAATAGAATCACTTGTTCTGTATCATGTATAGTCAGATAATGCTCAGTTTGTTCAGTTCCGTGGTTTGATAGTTGCTTTTAGCAGGGGGGATTGTATGTTATAATAAACCGCTAACCTTGTTACTATTTTATATACATTAGTTGGGCTGCCTTGTGTTTCTAGAAAATACTATGTCTGTGTGTGTGCGCCATGTTGCACAGGCATTAGATGTAATGTCAAATGGCCATTGTTCTCACTCGGAAGTAGGACGGTTGYAGCCCCAGTTCTGGGGACCCTCGGCAGTCCAGTAACCCCGTCTCCTCTTCTCCTTACAGACCAACCAGAGACCAAGAAGGTGGCACCAAATGACCGTGAGTACCTGTAGCTTGCCTGCTGTTAAAGRAAATGTATAGGATAGGCCCTTGTGACTAGAAATAGCCACCGGTCCATATGGGTTTATGGTTGAGTCCCGAAAGGCRCCCTGTTCCCTTTGCAGTGCACTACTTTTGACCAGGGTCTATGGCAGCGTTTCTTAATTAACCTCTTTGGGCTAGGTGGGAAGCTAGTGCCCCACCTCGACAACATCCGGTGAAATTGCAGAGCGCGAAATTCAAAATACAAAAATTGTAATATTAAACATTCATGAAAATACAAGTGTTTTACATCGTTTAAAAGCGTAGCTGCTTGTTAATCCAACCGCTTTGTCAGATTTCAAAAGGGCTTTACAGCAAAAGCATACCATGCGATTATCTGAGGACAGGGCCCCGCATACACCAGCATTAAAAACATTTTCCAAACCAGCAGAGGCGTCACAAAAATCAGAAATATCGATAAAATAAATCACTTACCTTTGAAGATCTTCCTCTGTTTGCAATCCCAAGGGTCCCAGCTACACAACAAATGGTCGTTTTGTTCGATAAAGTCCTTTATATCCCAAAAAGGTCCGTTTAGTTGGCGCGTTTTCAGTAATCCACCAGTTCAACATGCAGACAAAGAAATCCCGAAAGTTACCAATAAACTTCATCCAAACAAAGTTTCTAATCAATCCTCAGGTACCCTAATATGTAAATAAACGGTTAAATTTAATTTGTAATGTAGTATGTTCAATACCGGAGATAAATAACGAAGTGCCTGCCCTCATCCACGTGCGCCACAAGACTACAGTCAAAATGGGAGCCACTTAAAAAGCTACAACTACTAACAATTTTTTTCAAAAAACATGCATGAAACCCTTTCAAGATTGACATCTAGTGGAAGACATAGGAACTGCAATCTGGGAGCTAYTTATTTGAATATCCCATAGACTAGCATTGAACAAGCTCTGTGACCCCCCCCCCAAAAAAAGTCTGGATGGATTCTCCTCGGGTTTTCGCCTGTCATATCAGTTCTGTTATACTCACAGACATAATTYTAACAGTTTTGGAAACTTTAGAGCTTTCTTTCCACATCTACCAATTTATATGCATATCCTAGCTTTTGGTCCTGAGTAACAGGCAGTTTACTTTGGGCACGCTTTTCATCCGGATGTGAAAATACTGCCCCCTATCCCAAAGAAGTTAATTAGTAGTCCTCTTGTATCTGAATGTCTTTGGTTTCCTCATTGCAGCGTTCTCAGCAGCGATGGGTATGGGAGGAATGGGAGGTGGTGGACCGAGATCGTCATCAGAGGAGTTCAAGGTTCCTGATGGGATGGTTGGATTCAGTAAGTGTACACAAACACACACACACCGTCCCTAAAGTAACGGTTCGGATTCAGGAAGTATACACACAACGTGCAGGTGGATTTTTGGGGGTTGATTGCCAAATCTTTTGTACCCCAGTTATTGGAAGAGGAGGAGAACAGATATCCCGCATGCAGCAAGAGTCTGGATGCAAAATCCAGATTGCCCCCGGTAAGATTTCCTGAAGTTATAACACAGTGATTTCCTCRTACTGTTTGATGGAGAGTTCTGCATGCTATCTCTACTCTGAAACTYTTCTTCTCTCTGTATTGCAGACAGTGGAGGAATGCCCGATAGGTCAGTCACACTGACGGGATCCCCAGACTCAATACAGTACGTATACAGCTCCTGTCGTCCCTTCTCTCTGTCCTCTCTTAGCTTCATCCCCCCCTCCCCTGTTTTCTTACCCACGTTCTCTGGTGACACAAAAAGCCAGTACAACGTTACATTAGTTAGTAGATTAGAGCCATTGTCATAGCTGTGGGCCTTGTCAGGGACCACCTTGTCCCTGGTGTGTGCTTCCAGAGCTACCAAGAGGCTACGTATGTGTCTCATGAGTAGGGGCTTTTTCGTAGGCCAACAGTCCATGCCCTTAGCTAAAGGTAACTATGTTCCTGTCCCCAACCAGAGCTGCCAAGAGGCTGCTGACGGAGATCGTTGATAAGGGTCGTCCTACTCCAGCCTTTCACCACAACGATGCCGGCGGCCCCGGTATGTCTGTTCAGGAGATGCTGGTCCCTGCCTCCAAGGCTGGCCTGGTCATCGGGAAGGGAGGAGAGACYATCAAACAGCTGCAGGAGAGAGCCGGGGTCAARATGGTGATGATCCAGGAAGGGCCTCAGAACACGGGAGCAGACAAACCTCTACGCATCTCTGGGGAACCTTTTAAAGTCCAGGTGAGTGGTGCAGAGAGGACTGGTGTTACCTACAGCTGGAATGTTCCCCATCTCTGGGGAACCTTTTAAAGTCCAGGTGAAATGGATTCTCACTCCCTGAAGTACATCTGAAATGTTGAAGTGAAATGAGTCACTCTGAACGAAATTGCAAAATACTCAGTTGCAAAGTTGCGTGCTTATTTGCCCACGATAATATTTGTTTGGTAATTTCCCTGACTCTTTCTCCTCCGCCTGTGTTTTACCTGTTTTGACTGTCTGGTCCTTCAGCAAGCAAAAGACATGGTGATGGAGCTGATCAGAGAACAGGGCTTCAGGGAGCAGAGAGGAGAGTACGGCTCCAGGATGGGAGGAGGAGGCGGCGGCGGAGGAGGAGGAGGTGAGGGCCTGGATGTAAGTCTACAGTAACACTTTTATTACACTGTCATGGAATCACAAGGAATCCAGAGTTTGTTAATAATGGTAGACTTGGCGAGTTGACGATGTTAGACTTGGGTCTCTCAAGGGTGCGCATCACGCTGCTCTGTAGTATCTACAGGATTAAAACGGCCCTGTTTAACACTCTTTAGTAGTTGTTGCGGAATTTGACCAGTTGTTGTTTACTTCTAGTATTCAATGTCATCTGGCTGAGTCTACTGTTCAGTAAGGATGTTAGTTTGTACAGATGGAACTGCCATCTGAGTTGGGAAGAGACTCGTTGGACGGTATACAGATACCGTGCCTGTTGCCATCTCGGGATTTACGTTATTACCGGACGTGCGCACAAGGGGCACTTTTTTCTTTTCGCTAATGTAAAAAAAAAAGTCGCTTACCAGAATGCTAACAAATACTGTTTAATTCTCTTAGCGGATGCTAGGTAAATGCTAACAAACACTTTGTCTGTGTGCCGACATGTACTACTAGGACAGACAACCCAGCTCAGTTATGTGACTATCTCAAAACGCAGGTTGCAGCAGGGATCTTAATCTAGGATTGACTCTGCTGCTGTTACCAAGAAGCTTGATCTGCAAGCTAACATTTACACGTTAGCAAAACCCAGCTGGAGAGAATTTAGTTTGGCACATCTTAGATATATCTATCTTTATTTGGCAAACATTAGTAGTGAATTTCATATAACTAACTTTATCACCTCACGAAGCTCCCATTTTTTTGTTCTTTGTGCTTCATTTTTCTCACCCAAATTTGTGATATCCAATTGGTAGTTAGTCTTGTCCCATCGCTACAACTCCTGTACGAACTCGGGATAGGCGACGGTCAAGAGCCATGCGTTCTCTGAAACACGACCCTGCGAAGCCACACCAGTGTGTCGGGGGGAAAAAACGTACAGCTTGGCGACCGAAGTCAGCGTGCATGAGCCCGGCCGCCACAAGGAGTCGCTAGAGCGCGATGGGACAAGAACATCCCAGCCGGCCAAACCTTCCCGGATGACACTGGTGCCAATTTTGCGACGCCTCTTGGGTCTCCGGTCGCGGCCGGCTACGACGTAGCTAACAAGGACAAAGTAATCCTCATAGAGAACGCTAACTAAATACACTGCGAACATTTTGTACAGTTTCTAACTTAAAAAAAAACAGTTTGCTGGAAGGCTTTTGATCCAGGAGGGCATTTTCTGCTGGTACAAAGCACATATTTGATTTTGGAAGAAGCTAACCACTTAGCTAGATAGCTAACTAGCTACTAAATTAGAGAGAAAAAACTCAAACCCTGACTGCACTGCTCGCGCGCGTCAACGAGCGTCTGCGACGCCAAGGGCTAAAATAAAAGTCCTTCCTATTTCTGACGCAGATCGCACTGCAAGTCCTGCCTCTCCCATCTCCTCATTGGTTTATAGAAGCAGGTACCCACGTGGCATCTCCTCATTGGTTATACCCACGTGGGTGATTGAAAGGACGAACTGTTGTCGTGGTAATACTATGAATGTTTAGATCCCACCATATAAGTTAAACGATGAAAAGGCCTGGAAGGGGGAGATGACTAGAAACGATTCGGTTTTATGTGTGGATTAATTTGTCGGAGTTAAGGACATTGTGCATTTCAGGTAAAATAACAACTCAATGTTTATATCCCAGGACAAATTAGCTAGCAACAGCAAGCTAGCTAAATAGGACAAATTAGCTAGCAACAGCAAACTAGCTAAATAGGACAAATTAACGTTAGCTAGCAAGTGCAAGCTAACTAGCTAAATTTCCATACATAGTTAATGCTTTTCGACCTGTCCCCAAATTAATGTAATTGGTTCAGAGTTTGTTTTGATATTTTAACCTGCGAGTCGTGGTCGCGTTTGGTGTGGCGGGGGGGACAAAATAAATATATGCACGATGGCGCGCGCAGCCGGTTTTGGTTCCGTGTTAAGAGCATTTAGAATATTTTCGACACAACTTAATATTTATATGATGGCACACATTTTAGTTGTGATTTCCATACTGTATTTAGATCTTCTGGTGCATGTTGCACAACAGTGAGTGAATCACACGGCTCCAGTCTCGTTGTGTGTTTGTAAACACCACGTGTCTGGGAACTACCGTAAGCTACATAATGTGACGCGTAAAATGAAGAATGTTATCTCCTAACGTATTGCCACATTGTTTCGACGGTATTGAAAAAAAATAACATCCTGTGGCTTTTTCCAAATACCTCGGTATAGGGTATATACAGTATACCTCCCAAGCCTACAGGAGACTATGTAATGGCATGCTTTATGTTTAATGTGTGTCCCTCCTCAGGTTCCTGTCCCCAGGTTTGCGGTAGGAATCGTGATCGGGAGAAACGGAGAGATGATCAAGAAGATCCAGAGCGACACAGGAGTCAGGATC
>NW_019943150.1:69885-72055 GCF_002910315.2 Salvelinus sp. IW2-2015
CTCAGGTTCCTGTCCCCAGGTTTGCGGTAGGAATCGTGATCGGGAGAAACGGAGAGATGATCAAGAAGATCCAGAGCGACACAGGAGTCAGGATCCAGTTCAAACCAGGTGAGATGTCACTGATGGAAAGCATGGCTCAAATRGCACCCAATTCCCTATTTAGTGCACTMCTTTGGACCAGAACCTACGGGGCCCATTTTGGGATGCAACTGGTCTGTTACCTGAATGCAGACTGTTAGTGATGACTTTGACCTGATTGTCCAGTGAGGAACTTGTCAGATATGGTAATAGTTACTTAGACCCGACCTCTCCCCATGGCCACGCCACCGTTTGACCTGACCTCTCCCCGTGGCCACGCCACCGTTTGACCTGACCTCTCCCCGTGGCCACGCCACCGTTTGACCTGACCTCCACGAGAGAGATTGACCTGACCTCTCCCATGGCCACGCCACCGTTTGACCCGACCTCTCCCCGTGGCCACGCCCCGTTTGACTGACCTCTCCCCGTGGGCCAACGCCACCGTTTGACCTGACCTCTTCCCGTGGCCACGCCACCGTTTGACCTGACCTCTCCCCATGGCCACGTGTTTGCCAACCGTTTTGACCCTGACCTCTCCCGTGGCCACGCCAACCCTTTGACCTGACCTCTCCCCATGGCCACGCCACCGTTTGACCCGACCTCTCCCTGGCCACGCACCGTTTGACCTGACCTCTCCCCGTGGCCACGCCACCGTTTGACCTGACCTCTTTGACCACGCTGCTGTTTGACCTACCTCTCCCGTGGCCACGCCACCGTTTGACCTGACCTCTTCCCCGTGGCCACGCCCGTTTGACCCTGACCTCTCCCCATGGCACGCCACCGTTTGACCTGACCTCTCCCCTGGCCACGCCACCGTTTGACCGACCTCTCCCCGTGGCCACGCCACCGTTTGACCGACCTCTCCCCGTGGCCACGCCACCGTTTGACCGACCTCTCCCGTGGCCACGCTGCCGTTTGACCTGACCTCTCCCCGTGGCACGCCTCCGTTTGACCTGACTCTCCCCGTGGCCACGCGCCGTTTGACTGACCTCTCCCCGTGGCCACGCCACCGTTTGACCTGACCTCTCCCCGTGGCCACCGCTGCCGTTTGACCGACCTCTCCCCTGGCCACGCCCCGTTTGACCTGACCTCTCCCCATGGCCACGCCACCGTTTGACCCGACCTCTCCCCGTGGCCACGCTCCGTTTGACCTGACCTCTCCCATGGCCACGCCCCGTTTGACCTGACCTCTCCCCATGGCCACGCCACCGTTTGACCTGACTCTCCCCTGGCCCACGCCACCGTTTGACCTGACCTCTCCCCATGGCCACGCCACCGTTTGACCGACTCTCCCCGTGGCCCGCCACCGTTTGACCTGACCTCTCCCCGTGGCCACGCCACCGTTTGACCTGACCTCTCCCCGTGGCCACGCCACCGTTTGACCTGACCTTCTCCCGTGGCCACGCCACCGTTTGACCCGACCTCTCCCGTGGCCACGCCACCGTTTGACCCGACCTCTCCCCGTGGCCACGCCACGTTTGACCTGACCTTCCCGTGGCCACGCCACCGTTTGACCACCTCTCCCCATGGCCACCACCGTTTGACCGACCTCTCCCCGTGGCCACGCCACCGTTTGACCGACTCTCCCGTGGCACGCCACGTTTGACGACTCCCCATGCCCACGCCACCGTTGACCTGACTCTCCCTGGCCACGCCACCGTTGACCTGACCTCTCCCCAGGCCACGCCGCCTGTTTCACTGCTGCTTTTATAAAAAATAGACATTGTCTCATACGCTTCATGGTTATTAGTGGTTGACTAGATGGAAAGTAAACGGACACTGCAGCTTACCAGGATTGAACTGCCAACCCTTATCGGACAATTCAAACTGGTAAACTAAACTCCTTTAGGCGGGTTAGGCCAACACAACTGAGCTAAGGGAAACATGACATCAACCCTAACCAGTTCTCTCTCTCTCCTCTCCTCCCTCCTCTCCAGATGACGGCAGTACCCCGGAGAGGATAGCCCAGATCGTGGGTCCTCCTGAACAGTCCCAGCATGCAGCAGAGATCATCTCTGACCTTCTGAGGAGTGTCCAGCAGGGGGGCCGGGCGGTCCTAACGGAGGGGCAGGGGGAGGCAGGGGGGTAAAAC